>NC_068441.1:46334296-46401845 GCF_023373465.1 Oncorhynchus keta | reverse complement strand
TACCTGTTATTCATTGTAATGTCTACCTGTTATTACCTGTAATGTCTACCTGTTATTCATTGTAATGTCTACCTGTTATTCATTGTAATGTCTACCTGTTATTACCTGTAATGTCTACCTGTTATTCATTGTAATGTCTACCTGTTATTACCTGTAATGTCTACCTGTTATTCATTGTAATGTCTACCTGTTATTCATTGTAATGTCTACCTGTTATTACCTGTAATGTCTACCTGTTATTCATTGTAATGTCTACCTGTTATTCATTGTAATGTCTACCTGTTATTCATTGTAATGTCTACCTGTTATTCATTGTAATGTCTACCTGTTATTCATTGTAATGTCTACCTGTTATTACCTGTAATGTCTACCTGTTATTCATTGTAATGTCTACCTGTTATTATTGTAATGTCTACCTGTTATTACCTGTAATGTCTACCTGTTATTACCTGTAATGTCTACCTGTTATTATTGTAATGTCTACCTGTTATTCATTGTAATGTCTACCTGTTATTCATTGTAATATCTACCTGTTATTACCTGTAATGTCTACCTGTTATTCATTGTAATATCTACCTGTTATTACCTGTAATGTCTACCTGTTATTCATTGTAATGTCTACCTGTTATTCATTGTAATGTCTACCTGTTATTCATTGTAATGTCTACCTGTTATTACCTGTAATGTCTACCTGTTATTACCTGTAATGTCTACCTGTTATTCATTGTAATGTCTACCTGTTATTACCTGTAATGTCTACCTGTTATTCATTGTAATGTCTACCTGTTATTCATTGTAATGTCTACCTGTTATTACCTGTAATGTCTACCTGTTATTACTTGTAATGTCTACCTGTTATTCATTGTAATGTCTACCTGTTATTCATTGTAATGTCTACCTGTTATTCATTGTAATGTCTACCTGTTATTCATTGTAATGTCTACCTGTTATTCATTGTAATGTCTACCTGTTATTACCTGTAATGTCTACCTGTTATTCATTGTAATGTCTACCTGTTATTCATTGTAATGTCTACCTGTTATTCATTGTAATGTCTACCTGTTATTCATTGTAATGTCTACCTGTTATTACCATTGTAATGTCTACCTGTTATTACCTGTAATGTCTACCTGTTATTCATTGTAATGTCTACCTGTTATTACCTGTAATGTCTACCTGTTATTCATTGTAATGTCTACCTGTTATTACCTGTAATGTCTACCTGTTATTCATTGTAATGTCTACCTGTTATTCATTGTAATGTCTACCTGTTATTCATTGTAATGTCTACCTGTTATTCATTGTAATGTCTACCTGTTATTCATTGTAATGTCTACCTGTTATTACCTGTAATGTCTACCTGTTATTCATTGTAATGTCTACCTGTTATTACCTGTAATGTCTACCTGTTATTCATTGTAATGTCTACCTGTTATTCATTGTAATGTCTACCTGTTATTCATTGTAATGTCTACCTGTTATTACCTGTAATGTCTACCTGTTATTACCTGTAATGTCTACCTGTTATTCATTGTAATGTCTACCTGTTATTACCTGTAATGTCTACCTGTTATTACCTGTAATGTCTACCTGTTATTACCTGTAATGTCTACCTGTTATTCATTGTAATGTCTACCTGTTATTCATTGTAATGTCTACATGTTATTCATTGTAATATCTACCTGTTATTACCTGTAATGTCTACCTGTTATTCATTGTAATGTCTACCTGTTATTCATTGTAATGTCTACCTGTTATTCATTGTAATGTCTACCTGTTATTACCTGTAATGTCTACCTGTTATTCATTGTAATGTCTACCTGTTATTCATTGTAATGTCTACCTGTTATTCATTGTAATGTCTACCTGTTATTCATTGTAATGTCTACCTGTTATTCATTGTAATGTCTACCTGTTATTACCTGTAATGTCTACCTGTTATTCATTGTAATGTCTACCTGTTATTACCTGTAATGTCTACCTGTTATTACCTGTAATGTCTACCTGTTATTCATTGTAATGTCTACCTGTTATTCATTGTAATGTCTACCTGTTATTACCTGTAATGTCTATATGTTATTCATTGTAATGTCTACCTGTTATTACCTGTAATGTCTACCTGTTAATGTCTACCTGTTATTACCTGTAATGTCTACCTGTTATTCATTGTAATGTCTACCTGTTATTACCTGTAATGTCTACCTGTTATTCATTGTAATGTCTACCTGTTATTATCTACCTGTTATTCATTGTAATGTCTACCTGTTATTCATTGTAATGTCTACCTGTTATTCATTGTAATGTCTACCTGTTATTCTACTGTTATTCATTGTAATGTCTACCTGTTATTACCTGTAATGTCTACCTGTTATTCATTGTAATGTCTACCTGTTATTACCTGTAATGTCTACCTGTTATTACCTGTAATGTCTACCTGTTATTCATTGTAATGTCTACCTGTTATTCATTGTAATGTCTACCTGTTATTCATTGTAATGTCTACCTGTTATTCATTGTAATGTCTACCTGTTATTCATTGTAATGTCTACCTGTTATTCATTGTAATGTCTACCTGTTATTCATTGTAATGTCTACCTGTTATTACCTGTAATGTCTACCTGTTATTCATTGTAATGTCTACCTGTTATTACCTGTAATGTCTACCTGTTATTCTGTTATTTGTAATGTCTACCTGTTATTCATTTACCTGTAATGTCTACCTGTTATTCATTGTAATGTCTACCTGTTATTCATTGTAATGTCTACCTGTTATTCATTGTAATGTCTACCTGTTATTCATTGTAATGTCTACCTGTTATTACATTGTAATGTCTACCTGTTATTATTGTAATGTCTACCTGTTATTCATTGTAATGTCTACCTGTTATTCATTGTAATGTCTACCTGTTATTCATTGTAATGTCTACCTGTTATTACCTGTAATGTCTACCTGTTATTACCTGTAATGTCTACCTGTTATTCATTGTAATGTCTACCTGTTATTACTGTAATGTCTACCTGTAATGTCTACCTGTTATTATTGTAATGTCTACCTGTTATTCATTGTAATGTCTACCTGTTATTCATTGTAATGTCTACCTGTTACCTGTAATGTCTACCTGTTATTCATTGTAATGTCTACCTGTTATTACCTGTAATGTTATTACCTGTTATTCATTGTAATGTCTACCTGTTATTCATTGTAATGTCTACCTGTTATTCATTGTAATGTCTACCTGTTATTACCTGTAACCTGTTATTCTACCTGTTATTCATTGTAATGTCTACCTGTTATTCATTGTAATGTCTACCTGTTATTACCTGTAATGTCTACCTGTTATTCATTGTAATGTCTACCTGTTATTACCTGTAATGTCTACCTGTTATTACCTGTAATGTCTACCTGTTATTCATTGTAATGTCTACCTGTTATTACCTGTAATGTCTACCTGTTATTCATTGTAATGTCTACCTGTTATTCATTGTAATGTCTACCTGTTATTCATTGTAATGTCTACCTGTTATTACCTGTAGTGTCTACCTGTTATTACCTGTAATGTCTACCTGTTATTCATTGTAATGTCTACCTGTTATTCATTGTAATGTCTACCTGTTATTCATTGTAATGTCTACCTGTTATTACCTGTAATGTCTACCTGTTATTCATTGTAATGTCTACCTGTTATTCATTGTAATGTCTACCTGTTATTCATTGTAATGTCTACCTGTTATTCATTGTAATGTCTACCTGTTATTCATTGTAATGTCTACCTGTTATTCATTGTAATGTCTACCTGTTATTACCTGTAATGTCTACCTGTTATTCATTGTTGTCTACCTGTTATTCATTGTAATGTCTACCTGTTATTCATTGTAATGTCTACCTGTTAATTACCTGTTATTCATTGTAATGTCTACCTGTTATTACCTGTAATGTCTACCTGTTATTCATTGTAATGTCTACCTGTTATTCATTGTAATGTCTACCTGTTATTCATTGTAATGTCTACCTGTTATTCATTGTAATGTCTACCTGTTATTACCTGTAATGTCTACCTGTTATTCATTGTAATGTCTACCTGTTATTACCTGTAATGTCTACCTGTTATTACCTGTAATGTCTACCTGTTATTACCTGTAATGTCTACCTGTTATTACCTGTAATGTCTACCTGTTATTCATTGTAATGTCTACCTGTTATTCATTGTAATGTCTACCTGTTATTCATTGTAATGTCTACCTGTTATTACCTGTAATGTCTACCTGTTATTCATTGTAATGTCTACCTGTTATTCATTGTAATGTCTACCTGTTATTACCTGTAATGTCTACCTGTTATTCATTGTAATGTCTACCTGTTATTACCTGTAATGTCTACCTGTTATTCATTGTAATGTCTACCTGTTATTATTGTAATGTCTACCTGTTATTCATTGTAATGTCTACCTGTTATTCATTGTAATGTCTACCTGTTATTACTTGTAATATCTACCTGTTATTCATTGTAATGTCTACCTGTTATTCATTGTAATGTCTACCTGTTATTACCTGTAATATCTACCTGTTATTCATTGTAATGTCTACCTGTTATTCATTGTAATGTCTACCTGTTATTCATTGTAATGTCTACCTGTTATTACCTGTAATGTCTACCTGTTATTCATTGTAATGTCTACCTGTTATTCATTGTAATGTCTACCTGTTATTACATTGTAATGTCTACCTTGTAATTATAATGTCTACCTGTTATTATTGTAATGTCTACCTGTTATTCATAATGTAATGTCTACCTGTTATTTATCTACCTGTTATTCATTGTAATGTCTACCTGTTGTTATTACCTGTAATGTCTACCTGTTATTCATTGTAATGTCTACCTGTTATTACCTGTAATGTCTACCTGTTATTCATTGTAATGTCTACCTGTTATTACCTGTAATGTCTACCTGTTATTCATTGTAATGTCTACCTGTTATTATTGTAATGTCTACCTGTTATTCATTGTAATGTCTACCTGTTATTACCTGTAATGTTATTCATTGTAATGTCTACCTGTTATTCATTGTAATGTCTACCTGTTATTCATTGTAATGTCTACCTGTTATTCATTGTAATGTCTACCTGTTATTCATTGTAATGTCTACCTGTTATTACCTGTAATGTCTACCTGTTATTCATTGTAATGTCTACCTGTTATTACCTGTAATGTCTACCTGTTATTACCTGTAATGTCTACCTGTTATTCATTGTAATGTCTACCTGTTATTACCTGTAATGTCTACCTGTTATTACCTGTAATGTCTACCTGTTATTACCTGTAATGTCTACCTGTTATTCATTGTAATGTCTACCTGTTATTCATTGTAATGTCTACCTGTTATTCATTGTAATGTCTACCTGTTATTACCTGTAATGTCTACCTGTTATTCATTGTAATGTCTACCTGTTATTCATTGTAATGTCTACCTGTTATTCATTGTAATGTCTACCTGTTATTCATTGTAATGTCTACCTGTTATTACCTGTAATGTCTACCTGTTATTACCTGTAATGTCTACCTGTTATTCATTGTAATGTCTACCTGTTATTACCTGTAATGTCTACCTGTTATTCATTGTAATGTCTACCTGTTATTCATTGTAATGTCTACCTGTTATTACCTGTAATGTCTACCTGTTATTACTTGTAATGTCTACCTGTTATTCATTGTAATGTCTACCTGTTATTACCTGTAATGTCTACCTGTTATTCATTGTAATATCTACCTGTTATTCATTGTTGTCTAATGTTATTACCTGTCTATTATGTCTACCTGTTGTAATGTCTACCTGTTATTCATTGTAATGTCTACCTGTTATTCATTGTAATGTCTACCTGTTATTATTGTAATGTCTACCTGTTATTCATTGTAATGTCTACCTGTTATTACCTGTAATGTCTACCTGTTATTATTGTAATGTCTACCTGTTATTCATTGTAATTACCTGTTATTATTGTAATGTCTACCTGTTATTCATTGTAATGTCTACCTGTTATTCATTGTAATGTCTACCTGTTATTCATTGTAATGTCTACCTGTTATTCATTGTAATGTCTACCTGTTATTCATTGTAATGTCTACCTGTTATTACCTGTAATGTCTACCTGTTATTCATTATTCTACCTGTTATTCATTGTAATGTCTACCTGTTATTCATTGTAATGTCTACCTGTTATTACCTGTAATGTCTACCTGTTATTCATTGTAATGTCTACCTGTTATTCATTGTCTACCTGTGTATTCATTATTATTGTAATGTCTACCTGTTATTACCTGTATGTCTACCTGTTATTTAATCTACCTGTTATTATGTCCTGTAATGTAATGTCTACCTGTTATTCATTGTAATGTCTACCCTGTAATGTCTACCTGTTATTCATTGTAATGTCTACCTGTTATTATTGTAATGTCTACCTGTTATTATTGTAATGTCTACCTGTTATTATTACCTGTTATTACCTGTAATGTCTACCTGTTATTCATTGTAATGTCTACCTGTTATTATTGTAATGTCTACCTGTTATTCATTGTAATGTCTACCTGTTATTCATTGTAATGTCTACCTGTTATTCATTGTAATGTCTACCTGTTATTACCTGTAATGTCTACCTGTTATTCATTGTAATGTCTACCTGTTATGTAATGTCTACCTGTTATTACCTGTAATGTCTACCTGTTATTCATTGTAATGTCTACCTGTTATTACCTGTAATGTCTACCTGTTATTCATTGTAATATCTACCTGTTATTCATTGTAATGTCTACCTGTTATTCATTGTAATGTCTACCTGTTATTCATTGTAATGTCTACCTGTTATTCATTGTAATGTCTACCTGTTATTCATTGTAATGTCTACCTGTTATTCATTGTAATGTCTACCTGTTATTCATTGTAATGTCTACCTGTTATTCATTGTAATGTCTACCATTGTAATGTCTACCTGTTATTCATTGTAATGTCTACCTGTTATTACCTGTTATTCATTGTAATGTCTACCTGTTATTCATTGTAATGTCTACCTGTTATTACCTGTATTATTAATGTCTACCTGTTATTATTGTAATGTCTACCTGTTATTACCTGTAATGTCTACCTGTTATTCATTGTAATGTCTACCTGTTATTCATTGTAATGTCTACCTGTTATTCATTGTAATGTCTATGTTATTCATTGTAATGTCTACCTGTTATTACCTGTAATGTCTACCTGTTATTCATTGTAATGTCTACCTGTTATTCATTGTAATGTCTACCTGTTATTATTGTAATGTCTACCTGTTATTCATTGTAATGTCTACCTGTTATTATTGTAATGTCTACCTGTTATTCATTGTAATGTCTACCTGTTATTATTGTAATGTCTACCTGTTATTACTTGTAATGTCTACCTGTTATTCATTGTAATGTCTACCTGTTATTCATTGTAATGTCTACCTGTTATTCATTGTAATGTCTACCTGTTATTCATTGTAATGTCTACCTGTTATTCATTGTAATGTCTACCTGTTATTCATTGTAATGTCTACCTGTTATTCATTGTAATGTCTACCTGTTATTCATTGTAATGTCTACCTGTTATTCATTGTAATGTCTACCTGTTATTCATTGTAATGTCTACCTGTTATTACCTGTAATGTCTACCTGTTATTCATTGTAATGTCTACCTGTTATTCATTGTAATGTCTACCTGTTATTCTGTAATACCTGTTATTCATTGTAATGTCTACCTGTTATTACCTGTAATGTCTACCTGTTATTCATTGTAATGTCTACCTGTTATTCATTGTAATGTCTACCTGTTATTCATTGTAATGTCTACCTGTTATTATTGTAATGTCTACCTGTTATTCATTGTAATGTCTACCTGTTATTGTTGTAATGTCTACCTGTTATTCATTGTAATGTCTACCTGTTATTATTGTAATGTCTACCTGTTATTATTGTAATGTCTACCTGTTATTACTTGTAATGTCTACCTGTTATTACCTGTAATGTCTACCTGTTATTACCTGTAATGTCTACCTGTTATTCATTGTAATGTCTACCTGTTATTACCTGTAATGTCTACCTGTTATTCATTGTAATGTCTACCTGTTATTCATTGTAATGTCTACCTGTTATTCATTGTAATATCTACCTGTTATTACCTGTAATGTCTACCTGTTATTCATTGTAATATCTACCTGTTATTACCTGTAATGTCTACCTGTTATTCATTGTAATGTCTACCTGTTATTCATTGTAATGTCTACCTGTTATTCATTGTAATGTCTACCTGTTATTACCTGTAATGTCTACCTGTTATTACCTGTAATGTCTACCTGTTATTCATTGTAATGTCTACCTGTTATTACCTGTAATGTCTACCTGTTATTACCTGTAATGTCTACCTGTTATTACCTGTAATGTCTACCTGTTATTCATTGTAATGTCTACCTGTTATTCATTGTAATGTCTACCTGTTATTCATTGTAATGTCTACCTGTTATTCATTGTAATGTCTACCTGTTATTCATTGTAATGTCTACCTCTTATTCATTGTAATGTCTACCTGTTATTCATTGTAATGTCTACCTTGTAATGTCTACCTGTTATTCATGTCTACCTGTTATTCATTGTAATGTCTACCTGTTATTCATTGTAATGTCTACCTGTTATTACCTGTAATGTCTACCTGTTATTCATTGTAATGTCTACCTGTTATTACCTTAATGTCTACCTGTTATTCATTGTAATGTCTACCTGTTATTCATTGTAATGTCTACCTGTTATTGTGTAATATCTACCTGTTATTCATTGTAATAATGTCTACCTGTTATTCATTGTAATGTCTACCTGTTATTACATTGTAATGTCTACCTGTTATTCATTATCTACCATTTGTAATGTCTACCTGTTATTCATTGTAATGTCTACCTGTTATTCATTGTATTGTGTCTACCTGTTATTCATTGTAATATCTACCTGTTATTACCTGTAATGTCTACCTGTTATTCATTGTAATGTCTACCTGTTATTCATTGTAATGTCTACCTGTTATTCATTGTAATGTCTACCTGTTATTACCTGTAATGTCTACCTGTTATTACCTGTAATGTCTACCTGTTATTACCTGTAATGTCTACCTGTTATTCATTGTAATGTCTACCTGTTATTCATTGTAATGTCTACATGTTATTCATTGTAATATCTACCTGTTATTACCTGTAATGTCTACCTGTTATTCATTGTAATGTCTACCTGTTATTCATTGTAATGTCTACCTGTTATTCATTGTAATGTCTACCTGTAATGTTATTCATTGTAATGTCTACCTGTTATTACCTGTTATTCATTGTAATGTCTACCTGTTATTCATTGTAATGTCTACCTGTTATTCATTGTAATGTCTACCTGTTAATGTTCATTGTAATGTCTACCTGTTATTACCTGTAATGTCTACCTGTTATTCATTTGTAATGTCTACCTGTTATTACCTGTAATGTCTACCTGTTATTCATTGTAATGTCTACCTGTTATTCATTGTAATGTCTACCTGTTATTCATTGTAATGTCTACCTGTTATTACCTGTTATTACCTGTAATGTCTACCTGTTATTCATTGTAATGTCTACCTGTTATTACCTGTAATGTCTACCTGTTATTACCTGTAATGTCTACCTGTTATTCATGTAATGTCTACCTGTTATTACCTGTAATGTCTACCTGTTATTCATTGTAATGTCTACCTGTTATTCATTGTAATTGTTATTCATTGTAATATCTACCTGTTATTATGTAATGTCTACCTGTTATTCATTGTAATGTCTACCTGTTATTCATTGTAATGTCTACCTGTTATTACCTGTTATTATTGTAATGTCTACCTGTTATTATTGTAATGTCTACCTGTTATTCATTGTAATGTCTACCTGTTATTCATTGTAATGTCTACTGTTATTCTGTTACCTGTTATTCATTGTAATGTCTACCTGTTATTCATTGTAATGTCTACCTGTTATTATTGTAATGTCTACCTGTTATTCATTGTAATGTCTACCTGTTATTATTGTAATGTCTACCTGTTATTCACCTGTTATTCATTGTAATGTCTACCTGTTATTCATTGTAATGTCTACCTGTTATTCATTGTAATGTCTACCTGTTATTCTACCTGTTATTAATTGTAATGTCTACCTGTTATTACCTGTAATGTCTACCTGTTATTCATTGTAATGTCTACCTGTTATTACCTGTAATGTCTACCTGTTATTCATTGTAATGTCTACCTGTTATTCATTGTAATGTCTACCTGTTATTCATTGTAATGTCTACCTGTTATTCATTGTAATGTCTACCTGTTATTACCTGTAATGTCTACCTGTTATTCATTTAATATCTACCTGTTATTACCTGTAATGTCTACCTGTTATTCATTGTAATGTCTACCTGTTATTCATTGTAATGTCTACCTGTTATTCATTGTAATGTCTACCTGTTATTCATTGTAATGTCTACCTGTTATTCATTGTAATGTCTACCTGTTATTCATTGTAATGTCTACCTGTTATTCATTGTAATGTCTACCTGTTATTCATTGTAATGTCTACCTGTTATTCATTGTAATGTCTACCTGTTATTACCTGTAATGTCTACCTGTTATTCCTGTTATTCATTGTAATGTCTACCTGTTATTCATTGTAATGTCTACCTGTTATTCATTGTATTACCTGTTATTACCTGTAATGTCTACCTGTTATTCATTGTAATGTCTACCTGTTATTCATTGTAATGTCTACCTGTTATTCATTGTAATGTCTACCTGTTATTACCTGTAATGTCTACCTGTTATTCATTGTAATGTCTACCTGTTATTACCTGTAATGTCTACCTGTTATTCATTGTAATGTCTACCTGTTATTCATTGTAATGTCTACCTGTTATTCATTGTAATGTCTACCTGTTATTCATTGTAATGTCTACCTGTTATTACCTGTAATGTCTACCTGTTATTCATTGTAATGTCTACCTGTTATTACCTGTAATGTCTACCTGTTATTACCTGTAATGTCTACCTGTTATTACCTGTAATGTCTACCTGTTATTCATTGTAATGTCTACCTGTTATTCATTGTAATGTCTACATGTTATTCATTGTAATATCTACCTGTTATTACCTGTAATGTCTACCTGTTATTCATTGTAATGTCTACCTGTTATTCATTGTAATGTCTACCTGTTATTCATTGTAATGTCTACCTGTTATTCATTGTAATGTCTACCTGTTATTCATTGTAATGTCTACCTGTTATTACCTGTAATGTCTACCTGTTATTCATTGTAATGTCTACCTGTTATTCATTGTAATGTCTACCTGTTATTCATTGTAATGTCTACCTGTTATTCATTGTAATGTCTACCTGTTATTCATTGTAATGTCTACCTGTTATTACCTGTAATGTCTACCTGTTATTACCTGTTCTACCTGTTATTCAATGTCTACCTGTTATTACCTGTAATGTCTACCTGTTATTCATTGTAATGTCTACCTGTTATGTCACCTGTTATTTGTAATGTCTACCTGTTATTCATTGTAATGTCTACCTGTTATTCATTGTAATGTCTACCTGTTATTACCTGTAATGTCTACCTGTTATTCATTGTAATGTCTACCTGTTATTACCTGTAATGTCTACCTGTTATTCATTGTAATGTAATACCTGTTATTCATTGTATGTCTACCTGTTATTCATTGTAATGTCTACCTGTTATTCATTGTAATGTCTACCTGTTATTATTGTAATGTCTACCTGTTGTTATTCATTGTAATGTCTACCTGTTATTCATTGTAATGTCTACCTGTTATCTACCTGTTATTCATTGTAATGTCTACCTGTTATTCATTGTAATGTCTACCTGTTATTCATTGTAATTACCTGTTTGTAATGTCTACCTGTTATTCATTGTAATGTCTACCTGTTATTCATTTATTCTACCTGTTATTATTGTAATGTCTACCTGTTATTCATTGTAATGTCTACCTGTTATTATTGTAATGTCTACCTATGTCTACCTGTATTCATTGTAATGTCTACCTGTTATTACCTGTAATGTCTACCTGTTATTCATTGTAATGTCTACCTGTTATTACCTGTAATGTCTACTTGTTATTCATTGTAATGTCTACCTGTTATTAACTGTAATGTCTACCTGTTATTCATTGTAATGTCTACCTGTTATTACCTGTAATGTCTACCTGTTATTCATTGTAATGTCTACCTGTTATTAATTGTAATGTCTACCTGTTATTCATTGTGTAATGTTATTCTACCTGTTATTCATTGTAATGTTATTCATTGTAATGTCTACCTGTTATTACCTGTAATGTCTACCTGTTATTCATTGTAATGTCTACCTGTTATTACCTGTAATGTCTACCTGTTATTCATTGTAATGTCTACCTGTTATTACCTGTAATGTCTACCTGTTATTCATTGTAATGTCTACCTGTTATTCATTGTAATGTCTACCTGTTATTCATTGTAATGTCTACCTGTTATTACCTGTAATGTCTACCTGTTATTCATTGTAATGTCTACCTGTTATTCATTGTAATGTCTACCTGTTATTCATTGTAATGTCTACCTGTTATTACCTGTAATGTCTACCTGTTATTCATTGTAATGTCTACCTGTTATTACCTGTAATGTCTACCTGTTATTACTTGTAATGTCTACCTGTTATTCATTGTAATGTCTACCTGTTATTACCTGTAATGTCTACCTGTTATTACCTGTAATGTCTACCTGTTATTACCTGTAATGTCTACCTGTTATTACCTGTAATGTCTACCTGTTATTCATTGTAATGTCTACCTGTTATTCATTGTAATGTCTACCTGTTATTCATTGTAATGTCTACCTGTTATTATTGTAATGTCTACCTGTTATTCATTGTAATGTCTACCTGTTATTCATTGTAATGTCTACCTGTTATTCATTGTAATGTCTACCTGTTATTATTGTAATGTCTACCTGTTATTCATTGTAATGTCTACCTGTTATTACCTGTAATGTCTACCTGTTATTCTTGTAATGTCTACCTGTTATTCATTGTAATGTCTACCTGTTATTCATTGTAATGTCTACCTGTTATTACCTGTAACCTGTTATTCATTGTAATGTCTACCTGTTATTACCTGTAATGTCTACCTGTTATTCATTGTAATGTCTACCTGTTATTCATTGTAATGTCTACCTGTTATTACCTGTAATGTCTACCTGTTATTCATTGTAATGTCTACCTGTTATTCATTGTAATGTCTACCTGTTATTATTGTAATGTCTACCTGTTATTCATTGTAATGTCTACCTGTTATTCATTGTAATGTCTACCTGTTATTACCTGTAATGTCTACCTGTTATTCATTTAATGTCTACCTGTTATTACCTGTAATGTCTACCTGTTATTCATTGTAATATCTACCTGTTATTCATTGTAATGTCTACCTGTTATTCATTGTAATGTCTACCTGTTATTCATTGTAATGTCTACCTGTTATTCATTGTAATGTCTACCTGTTATTACCTGTAATGTCTACCTGTTATTCATTGTAATGTCTACCTGTTATTACTTGTAATGTCTACCTGTTATTACTTGTAATGTCTACCTGATATTCATTGTAATGTCTACCTGTTATTCATTGTAATGTCTACCTGTTATTCATTGTAATGTCTACCTGATATTCATTGTAATGTCTACCTGTTATTCATTGTAATGTCTACCTGTTATTCATTGTAATGTCTACCTGTTATTATTGTAATGTCTACCTGTTATTACATTGTAATGTCTACCTGTTATTCTGTAATGTCTACCTGTTATTATTGTAATGTCTACCTGTTATTACCTGTAATGTCTACCTGTTATTCATTGTAATGTCTACCTGTTATTACTTGTAATGTCTACCTGATATTCATTGTAATGTCTACCTGTTATTCATTGTAATGTCTACCTGTTATTCATTGTAATGTCTACCTGTTATTCATTGTAATGTCTACATGTTATTCATTGTAATATCTACCTGTTATTACCTGTAATGTCTACCTGTTATTCATTGTAATGTCTACCTGTTATTCATTGTAATGTCTACCTGTTATTCATTGTAATGTCTACCTGTTATTACCTGTAATGTCTACCTGTTATTACCTGTAATGTCTACCTGTTATTCATTGTAATGTCTACCTGTTATTACCTGTAATGTCTACCTGTTATTACCTGTAATGTCTACCTGTAATTCTACCTGTTATTCATTGTAATGTCTACCTGTTATTCATTGTAATGTCTACCTGTTATTCATTGTAATGTCTACCTGTTATTATTGTAATGTCTACCTGTTATTCATTGTAATGTCTACCTGTTATTCATTGTAATGTCTACCTGTTATTCATTGTAATGTCTACCTGTTATTACCTGTAATGTCTACCTGTTATTCATTGTAATGTCTACCTGTTATTCATTGTAATGTCTACCTGTTATTCATTGTAATGTCTACCTGTTATTCATTGTAATGTCTACCTGTTATTCATTGTAATGTCTACCTGTTATTACCTGTAATGTCTACCTGTTATTCTGTTGTAATGTCTACCTGTTATTGTTATTATTTAATGTCTACCTGTTATTCATTGTAATGTCTACCTGTTATTCATTGTAATGTCTACCTGTTATTATTGTAATGTCTACCTGTTATTCATTGTAATGTCTACCTGTTATTCATTGTAATGTCTACCTGTTATTCATTGTAATGTCTACCTGTTATTCATTGTAATGTCTACCTGTTATTCATTGTAATGTCTACCTGTTATTACCTGTAATGTCTACCTGTTATTCATTGTAATGTCTACCTGTTATTACCTGTAATGTCTACCTGTTATTCATTGTAATGTCTACCTGTTATTCATTGTAATGTCTACCTGTTATTCATTGTAATGTCTACCTGTTATTCATTGTAATGTCTACCTGTTATTCATTGTAATGTCTACCTGTTATTACCTGTAATGTCTACCTGTTATTCATTGTAATGTCTACCTGTTATTATTGTAATGTCTACCTGTTATTACATTGTAATGTCTACCTGTTATTACCTGTTATTCATTGTAATGTCTACCTGTTATTCTGTTATTGTAATATCTACCTGTTATTCACCTGTAATGTCTACCTGTTATTCATTGTAATGTCTACCTGTTATTCATTGTAATGTCTACCTGTTATTCATTGTAATGTCTACCTGTTATTCATTGTAATGTCTACCTGTTATTCATTGTAATGTCTACCTGTTATTACCTGTAATGTCTACCTGTTATTACCTGTAATGTTATTCTACCTGTTATTATTGTAATGTCTACCTGTTATTACCTGTAATGTCTACCTGTTATTACCTGTAATGTCTACCTGTTATTCATTGTAATGTCTACCTGTTATTCATTGTAATGTCTACCTGTTATTCATTGTAATATCTACCTGTTATTACCTGTAATGTCTACCTGTTATTCATTGTAATGTCTACCTGTTATTCATTGTAATGTCTACCTGTTATTCATTGTAATGTCTACCTGTTATTACCTGTAATGTCTACCTGTTATTCATTGTAATGTCTACCTGTTATTACCTGTAATGTCTACCTGTTATTCATTGTAATGTCTACCTGTTATTCATTGTAATGTCTACCTGTTATTCATTGTAATGTCTACCTGTTATTACCTGTAATGTCTACCTGTTATTACCTGTAATGTCTACCTGTTATTCATTGTAATGTCTACCTGTTATTCATTGTAATGTCTACCTGTTATTCATTGTAATGTCTACCTGTTATTCATTGTAATGTCTACCTGTTATTCATTGTAATGTCTACCTGTTATTCATTGTAATGTCTACCTGTTATTACCTGTAATGTCTACCTGTTATTCATTGTAATGTCTACCTGTTATTACCTGTAATGTCTACCTGTTATTATTGTAATGTCTACCTGTTATTACCTGTAATGTCTACCTGTTATTCATTGTAATGTCTACCTGTTATTCATTGTAATGTCTACCTGTTATTCATTGTAATGTCTAATGTTATTCATTGTAATATCTACCTGTTATTATTGTAATGTCTACCTGTTATTCATTGTAATGTCTACCTGTTATTCATTGTAATGTCTACCTGTTATTCATTGTAATGTCTACCTGTTATTCATTGTAATGTCTACCTGTTATTACCTGTAATGTCTACCTGTTATTCATTGTAATGTCTACCTGTTATTATTGTAATGTCTACCTGTTATTCATTGTAATGTCTACCTGTTATTATTGTAATGTCTACCTGTTATTACCTGTAATGTCTACCTGTTATTCATTGTATTACCTGTTAATGTCTACCTGTTATTCATTGTAATGTCTACCTGTTATTCATTGTAATGTCTACCTGTTATTCATTGTAATGTCTACCTGTTATTCATTGTAATGTCTACCTGTTATTCATTGTAATGTCTACCTGTTATTACCTGTTATTAATGTCTACCTGTTATTCATTGTAATGTCTAATATCTACCTACCTGTTATTATCTACCTGTTATTCATTGTAATGTCTACCTGTTATTCATTGTAATGTCTACCTGTTATTCATTGTAATGTCTACCTGTTATTCATTGTAATGTCTACCTGTTATTACCTGTAATGTCTACCTGTTATTCATTGTAATGTCTACCTGTTATTACCTGTAATGTCTACCTGTTATTCATTGTAATGTCTACCTGTTATTCATTGTAATGTCTACCTGTTATTATTGTAATGTCTACCTGTTATTCATTGTAATGTCTACCTGTTATTACCTGTAATGTCTACCTGTTATTACCTGTAATGTCTACCTGTTATTACCTGTAATGTCTACCTGTTATTCATTGTAATGTCTACCTGTTATTACCTGTAATGTCTACCTGTTATTCATTGTAATGTCTACCTGTTATTCATTGTAATGTCTACCTGTTATTCATTGTAATGTCTACCTGTTATTCATTGTAATGTTATTACCTCTACCTGTTATTCATTGTAATGTCTACCTGTTATTCATTGTAATGTCTACCTGTTATTCATTGTATTACCTGTTATTCATTGTAATGTCTACCTGTTATTCATTGTAATGTCTACCTGTTATTATTGTAATGTCTACCTGTTATTATTGTAATGTCTACCTGTTATTCATTGTAATGTCTACCTGTTATTACCTGTAATGTCTGTCTACCTGTTATTACCTGTAATGTCTACCTGTTATTCATTGTAATGTCTACCTGTTATTCATTGTAATGTCTACCTGTTATTCATTGTCTAATATTACCTGTTATTACCTGTAATGTCTACCTGTTATTCATTGTAATGTCTACCTGTTATTCCTGTTTCTGTTATTCATTGTAATGTCTACCTGTTAATTGTAATGTCTACCTGTTATTCATTGTAATGTCTACCTGTTATTCATTGTAATGTCTACCTGTTATTACCTGTAATGTCTACCTGTTATTTGTAATGTCTACCTGTTATTCATTGTAATGTCTACCTGTTATTATTGTAATGTCTACCTGTTATTATTGTAATGTCTACCTGTTATTCATTGTATGTCTACCTGTTATTCATTGTAATGTCTACCTGTTATACCTGTCATGTCTACCTGTTATTACCTGTCTACCTGTTATTCATTGTAATGTCTACCTGTTATTACCTGTAATGTCTACCTGTTATTCATTGTAATGTCTACCTGTTATTCATTGTAATGTCTACCTGTTATTACCTGTAATGTCTACCTGTTATTCATTGTAATGTCTACCTGTTATTCATTGTAATGTCTACCTGTTATTACCTGTAATGTTATTGTTATTCATTGTAATGTCTACCTGTTATTACCTGTAATGTCTACCTGTTATTATTGTAATGTCTACCTGTTATTCATTGTAAACCTGTTATTCTGTAATGTCTACCTGTTATTACCTGTAATGTCTACCTGTTATTCATTGTAATGTCTACCTGTTATTCATTGTAATGTCTACCTGTTATTATGTCATTGTTATTCATTGTAATGTCTACCTGTTATTATTGTAATGTCTACCTGTTATTCATTGTAATGTCTACCTGTTATTCATTGTAATGTCTACCTGTTATTCATTGTAATGTCTACCTGTTATTACCTGTAATGTCTACTTGTTATTCATTGTAATGTCTACCTGTTATTACCTGTAATGTCTACCTGTTATTCATTGTAATGTCTACCTCTTATTCATTGTAATGTCTACCTGTTATTCATTGTAATGTCTACCTGTTATTACCTGTAATGTCTACCTGTTATTACCTGTAATGTCTACCTGTTATTCATTGTAATGTCTACCTGTTATTACCTGTAATGTCTACCTGTTATTCATTGTAATGTCTACCTGTTATTCATTGTAATGTCTACCTGTTATTCATTGTAATGTCTACCTGTTATTACCTGTAATGTCTACCTGTTATTACCTGTAATGTCTACCTGTTATTCATTGTAATGTCTACCTGTTATTACCTGTAATGT
Organism: Oncorhynchus keta; assembly: GCF_023373465.1. Lineage (NCBI taxonomy): Eukaryota > Metazoa > Chordata > Actinopteri > Salmoniformes > Salmonidae > Oncorhynchus > Oncorhynchus keta. The sequence goes on along the minus strand of NC_068441.1, from coordinate 46,383,235 downwards.
CTACCTGTTATTATTGTAATGTCTACCTGTTATTACCTGTAATGTCTACCTGTTATTATTGTAATGTCTACCTGTTATTCATTGTAATGTCTACCTGTTATTCATGTTATTCATTGTAATGTCTACCTGTTATTATTGTAATGTCTACCTGTTATTCATTGTAATGTCTACCTGTTATTCATTGTAATGTCTACCTGTTATTATTGTAATGTCTACCTGTTATTCATTGTAATGTCTACCTGTTATTCATTGTAATGTCTACCTGTTATTCATTGTAATGTCTACTACCTGTTATTCATTGTAATGTCTACCTGTATTACCTGTAATGTCTACCTGTTATTCATTGTAATGTCTACCTGTTATTGTAATGTCTACCTGTTATTCATTGTAATGTCTACCTGTTATTCATTGTATCTACCTGTTATTACCTGTAATGTCTACCTGTTATTCATTGTAATGTCTACCTGTTATTCTGTTATTCATTGTAATGTCTACCTGTTATTCATTGTAATGTCTACCTGTTATTCATTGTAATGTCTACCTGTTATTACATTGTAATGTCTACCTGTTATTACATTGTAATGTCTACCTGTTATTCATTGTAATGTCTACCTGTTATTCATTGTAATGTCTACCTGTTATTCATTGTAATGTCTACCTGTTATTCATTGTAATGTCTACCTGTTATTACCTGTAATGTCTACCTGTTATTCATTGTAATGTCTACCTGTTATTCATTGTAATGTCTACCTGTTATTACCTGTAATGTCTACCTGTTATTCATTGTAATGTCTACCTGTTATTATTACCTGTTATTACCTGTAATAATGTCTACCTGTTATTCATTGTAATGTCTACCTGTTATTATTGTAATGTCTACCTGTTATTACCTGTAATGTCTACCTGTTATTCATTGTAATGTCTACCTGTTATTCATTGTAATGTCTACCTGTTATTCATTGTAATGTCTACCTGTTATTCATTGTAATGTCTACCTGTTATTCATTGTAATGTCTACCTGTTATTCATTGTAATGTCTACCTGTTATTCATTGTAATGTCTACCTGTTATTCATTGTAATGTCTACCTGTTATTCATTGTAATGTCTACCTGTTATTCATTGTAATGTCTACCTGTTATTACCTGTAATGTCTACCTGTTATTCATTGTAATGTCTACCTGTTATTCATTGTAATGTCTACCTGTTATTACCTGTAATGTCTACCTGTTATTACCTGTAATGTCTACCTGTTATTCATTGTAATGTCTACCTGTTATTACCTGTAATGTCTACCTGTTATTCATTGTAATGTCTACCTGTTATTCATTGTAATGTCTACCTGTTATTCATTGTAATGTCTACCTGTTATTACTGTAATGTCTACCTGTTATTCATTGTAATGTCTACCTGTTATTCATTGTAATGTCTACCTGTTATTCATTGTAATGTCTACCTGTTATTCATTGTAATGTCTACCTGTTATTCATTGTAATGTCTACCTGTTATTCATTGTAATGTCTACCTGTTATTACCTGTAATTGTAATGTCTACCTGTTATTACCTGTAATGTCTACCTGTTATTCATTGTAATGTCTACCTGTTATTACCTTATTACCTGTTATTTGTAATGTCTACCTGTTATTACCTGTAATGTCTACCTGTTATTCATTGTAATGTCTACCTGTTATTCATTGTAATGTCTACATGTTATTCATTGTAATATCTACCTGTTATTACCTGTTGTTACCTGTTATTCATTGTAATGTCTACCTGTTATTCATTGTAATGTCTACCTGTTATTCATTGTAATGTCTACCTGTTATTATTGTAATGTCTACCTGTTATTCCCTGTAATATCTACCTGTTATTCATTGAAAAGTCTACCTGTTATTACTTGTAATGTCTACCTGTTATTCATTGTAATATCTACCTGTTATTCATTGTAATGTCTACCTGTTATTACCTGTAATGTCTACCTGTTATTCATTGTAATGTCTACCTGTTATTCATTGTAATGTCTACCTGTTATTACCTGTAATGTCTACCTGTTATTCATTGTAATGTCTACCTGTTATTACCTGTAATGTCTAACTGTTATTCATTGTAATGTCTACCTGTTATTCATTGTAATGTCTACCTGTTATTCATTGTAATGTCTACCTGTTATTCATTGTAATGTCTACCTGTTATTCATTGTAATGTCTACCTGTTATTCATTGTAATGTCTACCTGTTATTACCTGTAATGTCTACCTGTTATTCATTGTAATGTCTACCTGTTATCACTTGTAATGTCTACCTGTTATTCATTGTAATGTCTACCTGTTATTCATTGTAATGTCTACCTGTTATTCATTGTAATGTCTACCTGTTATTCTGTAATGTCTACCTGTTATTACCTGTAATGTCTACCTGTTATTCATTGTAATGTCTACCTGTTATTACCTGTAATGTCTACCTGTTATTACCTGTAATGTCTACCTGTTATTACCTGTAATGTCTACCTGTTATTCATTGTAATGTCTACCTGTTATTCATTGTAATGTCTACCTGTTATTCATTGTATCTACCTGTTATTGTAATTGTGTCTACCTGTTATTACCTGTAATGTCTACCTGTTATTCATTGTAATGTCTACCTGTTATTACCTGTACCTGTTATTACCTGTATTCATCTCTGTCTACCTGTTATTCATTGTAATGTCTACCTGTTATTACCTGTAATGTCTACCTGTTATTCATTGTAATGTCTACCTGTTATTCATTGTAATGTCTACCTGTTATTCATTGTAATGTCTACCTGTTATTACCTGTAATGTCTACCTGTTATTACCTGTAATGTCTACCTGTTATTCATTGTAATGTCTACCTGTTATTACCTGTAATGTCTACCTGTTATTCATTGTAATGTCTACCTGTTATTCATTGTAATGTCTACCTGTTATTCATTGTAATATCTACCTGTTATTACCTGTAATGTCTACCTGTTATTCATTGTAATGTCTACCTGTTATTCATTGTAATGTCTACCTGTTATTCATTGTAATGTCTACCTGTTATTACCTGTAATGTCTACCTGTTATTACCTGTAATGTCTACCTGTTATTCATTGTAATGTCTACCTGTTATTACCTGTAATGTCTACCTGTTATTACCTGTAATGTCTACCTGTTATTACCTGTAATGTCTACCTGTTATTCATTGTAATGTCTACCTGTTATTCATTGTAATGTCTACCTGTTATTCATTGTAATGTCTACCTGTTATTCATTGTAATGTCTACCTGTTATTCATTGTAATGTCTACCTGTTATTCATTGTAATGTCTACCTGTTATTATTGTAATGTCTACCTGTTATTCATTGTAAACCTGTTATTCATTGTAATGTCTACCTGTTATTATTGTAATGTCTACCTGTTATTCATTGTAATGTCTACCTGTTATTCATTGTAATGTCTACCTGTTATTATTGTAATGTCTACCTGTTATTACCTGTAATGTCTACCTGTTATTACCTGTTATTGTAATGTCTACCTGTTATTGTTATTACCATTGTAATGTCTACCTGTTATTCATTGTAATGTCTACCTGTTATTCATTGTAATGTCTACCATTGTAATGTCTACCTGTTATTACCTGTAATGTCTACCTGTTATTCATTGTAATGTCTACCTGTTATTACCTGTTGTCTACCTGTTATTCATTGTAATGTCTACCTGTTATTACCTGTAATGTCTACCTGTTATTACATTGTAATGTCTACCTGTTATTCATTGTAATGTCTACCTGTTATTCATGTAATGTCTAATATTCATTGTAATGTCTACCTGTTATTCATTGTAATGTCTACCTGTTATTCATTGTAATGTCTACCTGTTATTCATTGTAATGTCTACCTGTTATTACCTGTAATGTCTACCTGTTATTCATTGTAATGTCTACCTGTTATTACCTGTAATGTCTACCTGTTATTCATTGTAATGTCTACCTGTTATTCATTGTAATTCTACCTGTTATTCATTGTAATGTCTACCTGTTATTCATTGTAATGTCTACCTGTTATTACTGTTGTAATGTCTACCTGTTATTCATTGTAATGTCTACCTGTTATTACCTGTAATGTCTACCTGTTATTACCTGTAATATCTACCTGTTATTCATTGTAATGTCTACCTGTTATTCATTGTAATGTCTACCTGTTATTCATTGTAATGTCTACCTGTTATTCTGTAATATCTACCTGTTATTTGTAATGTCTACCTGTTATTCATTGTAATGTCTACCTGTTATTCATTGTAATGTCTACCTGTTATTCATTGTAATGTCTACCTGTTATTCATTGTAATGTCTCTGTTATTATTGTAATGTCTACCTGTTATTCATTGTAATGTCTACCTGTTATTCATTGTAATGTCTACCCTGTAATGTCTACCTGTTATTCTGTAATGTCTACCTGTTAATGTCTACCTGTGTATTACCTGTTATTCATTGTAATATCTACCTGTTATTCATTGTAATGTCTACCTGTTATTACCTGTAATGTCTACCTGTTATTCATTGTAATGTCTACCTGTTATTCATTGTAATGTCTACCTGTTATTACCTGTAATGTCTACCTGTTATTCATTGTAATGTCTACCTGTTATGTAATGTCTACCTGTTATTATTGTAATGTCTACCTGTTATTCATTGTAATGTCTACCTGTTATTATTGTAATGTCTACCTGTTATTCATTGTAATGTCTACCTGTTATTCATTGTAATGTCTACCTGTTATTCATTGTAATGTCTACCTGTTATTCATTGTAATGTCTACCTGTTATTCATTGTAATGTCTACCTGTTATTCATTGTAATGTCTACCTGTTATTACTTGTAATGTCTACCTGTTATTCATTGTAATGTCTACCTGTTATTCATTGTAATGTCTACCTGTTATTCATTGTAATGTCTACCTGTTATTCATTGTAATGTCTACCTGTTATTACCTGTAATGTCTACCTGTTATTCATTGTAATGTCTACCTGTTATTACCTGTAATGTCTACCTGTTATTACCTGTAATGTCTACCTGTTATTCATTGTAATGTCTACCTGTTATTACCTGTAATGTCTACCTGTTATTCATTGTAATGTCTACCTGTTATTCATTGTAATGTCTACCTGTTATTCATTGTAATATCTACCTGTTATTACCTGTAATGTCTACCTGTTATTCATTGTAATGTCTACCTGTTATTCATTGTAATGTCTACCTGTTATTCATTGTAATGTCTACCTGTTATTACTTGTAATGTCTACCTGTTATTCATTGTAATGTCTACCTGTTATTCATTGTAATGTCTACCTGTTATTACCTGTAATGTCTACCTGTTATTCATTGTAATGTCTACCTGTTATTCATTGTAATGTCTACCTGTTATTCATTGTAATGTCTACCTGTTATTCATTGTAATGTCTACCTGTTATTCATTGTAATGTCTACCTGTTATTACCTGTAATGTCTACCTGTTATTCATTGTAATGTCTACCTGTTATTCATTGTAATGTCTACCTGTTATTACCTGTAATGTCTACCTGTTATTCATTGTAATGTCTACCTGTTATTACCTGTAATGTCTACCTGTTATTCATTGTAATGTCTACCTGTTATTCATTGTAATGTCTACCTGTTATTCATTGTAATGTCTACCTGTTATTACCTGTAATGTCTACCTGTGTATCTACCTGTTATTCATTGTAATGTCTACCTGTTATTCATTGTAATGTCTACCTGTTATTCATTGTAATATCTACCTGTTATTACCTGTAATGTCTACCTGTTATTCATTGTAATGTCTACCTGTTATTCATTGTAATGTCTACCTGTTATTCATTGTAATGTCTACCTGTTATTACCTGTAATGTCTACCTGTTATTCATTGTAATGTCTACCTGTTATTACCTGTAATGTCTACCTGTTATTCATTGTAATGTCTACCTGTTATTACCTGTAATGTCTACCTGTTATTACTTGTAATGTCTACCTGTTATTCATTGTAATGTCTACCTGTTATTACCTGTAATGTCTACCTGTTATTACCTGTAATGTCTACCTGTTATTCATTGTAATGTCTACCTGTTATTCATTGTAATGTCTACCTGTTATTACCTGTAATGTCTACCTGTTATTCATTGTAATGTCTACCTGTTATTCATTGTAATGTCTACCTGTTATTCATTGTAATGTCTACCTGTTATTCATTGTAATGTCTACCTGTTATTCATTGTAATGTCTACCTGTTATTCATTGTAATGTCTACCTGTTATTATTGTAATGTCTACCTGTTATTACCTGTAATGTCTACCTGTTATTACCTGTTATTTGTAATGTCTACCTGTTATTACCTGTAATGTCTACCTGTTATTCATTTATTCATTGTAATGTCTACCTGTTATTCATTGTAATGTCTACCTGTTATTACCTGTAATGTCTACCTGTTATTCTACCTGTTATTCATTGTAATGTCTACCTGTAATGTCTACCTGTTATTCATTGTAATGTCTACCTGTTATTCCTGTAATATCTACCTGTTATTCATTGTAATGTCTACCTGTTATTCATTGTAATGTCTACCTGTTATTCATTGTAATGTCTACCTGTTATTCATTGTGTTAATGTCTACCTGTAATGTCTACCTGTTATTACCTGTAATGTCTACCTGTTATTCATTGTAATGTCTACCTGTTATTCATTGTAATGTCTACCTGTTAATGTCTACCTGTTATTCATTGTAATGTCTACCTGTTATTCATTGTAATGTCTACCTGTTATTACTTGTAATGTCTACCTGTTATTCATTGTAATGTCTACCTGTTATTACCTGTAATGTCTAACTGTTATTCATTGTAATTTATACCTGTTATTCATTGTAATGTCTACCTGTTTTCATTGTAATGTCTACCTGTTATTCATTGTAATGTCTACCTGTTATTCATTGTAATGTCTACCTGTTATTACCTGTAATGTCTACCTGTTATTCATTGTAATGTCTACCTGTTATTACCTGTAATGTCTACCTGTTGTTATTCATTGTAATGTCTACCTGTTATTACCTGTAATGTCTACCTGTTATTCATTGTAATGTCTACCTGTTATTACCTGTAATGTCTACCTGTTATTCATTGTAATGTCTACCTGTTATTCATTGTAATGTCTACCTGTTATTCATTGTAATGTCTACCTGTTATTCATTGTAATGTCTACCTGTTATTCATTGTAATGTCTACCTACCTGTTACCTGTTTCATTGTAATGTCTACCTGTTATTCATTGTAATGTCTACCTGTTATTCATTGTAATGTCTACCTGTTATTCATTGTAATGTCTACCTGTTATTCATTGTAATGTCTACCTGTTATTACCTGTAATGTCTACCTGTTATTACATGTAATGTCTACCTGTTATTACCTGTAATGTCTACCTGTTATTCATTGTAATGTCTACCTGTTATTCATTGTAATGTCTACATGTTATTCATTGTAATATCTACCTGTTATTACCTGTAATGTCTACATGTTATTCATTGTAATGTCTACCTGTTATTCATTGTAATGTCTACCTGTTATTCATTGTAATGTCTACCTGTTATTACCTGTAATGTCTACTTGTTATTCATTGTAATGTCTACCTGTTATTACCTGTAATGTCTACCTGTTATTCATTGTAATGTCTACCTGTTATTACCTGTAATGTCTACCTGTTATTCATTGTAATGTCTACCTGTTATTACTTGTAATGTCTACCTGTTATTACCTGTAATGTCTACCTGTTATTCATTGTAATGTCTACCTGTTATTCATTGTAATGTCTACCTGTTATTCATTGTAATGTCTACCTGTTATTCATTGTAATGTCTACCTGTTATTCATTGTAATGTCTACCTGTTATTACCTGTAATGTCTACCTGTTATTACCTGTAATATCTACCTGTTATTCATTCACCTGTTATTTGTAATGTCTACCTGTTATTATTGTAATGTCTACCTGTTATTCATTGTAATGTCTACCTGTGTAATGTCTACCTGTTATTCATTGTAATGTCTACCTGTTATTCATTGTAATGTCTACCTGTTATTACCTGTAATGTCTACCTGTTATTCATTGTAATGTCTACCTGTTATTCATTGTAATGTCTACCTGTTATTCATTGTAATGTCTACCTGTTATTCATTGTAATGTCTACCTGTTATTCATTGTAATGTCTACCTGTTATTCATTGTAATGTCTACCTGTTATTACCTGTAATGTCTACCTGTTATTCATTGTAATGTCTACCTGTTATTACCTGTAATGTCTACCTGTTATTACCTGTAATGTCTACCTGTTATTACCTGTAATGTCTACCTGTTATTCATTGTAATGTCTACCTGTTATTACCTGTAATGTCTACCTGTTATTCATTGTAATGTCTACCTGTTATTCATTGTAATGTCTACCTGTTATTCATTGTAATATCTACCTGTTATTACCTGTAATGTCTACCTGTTATTCATTGTAATGTCTACCTGTTATTACTTGTAATGTCTACCTGTTATTCATTGTAATGTCTACCTGTTATTCATTGTAATGTCTACCTGTTATTCATTGTAATGTCTACCTGTTATTCATTGTAATGTCTACCTGTTATTCATTGTAATGTCTACCTGTTATTCATTGTAATGTCTACCTGTTATTCATTGTAATGTCTACCTGTTATTCATTGTAATGTCTACCTGTTATTCATTGTAATGTCTACCTGTTATTACCTGTAATGTCTACCTGTTATTCATTGTAATGTCTACCTGTTATTCATTGTAATGTCTACCTGTTATTCATTGTAATGTCTACCTGTTATTACCTGTAATGTCTACTTGTTATTCATTGTAATGTCTACCTGTTATTACCTGTAATGTCTACCTGTTATTACCTGTAATGTCTACCTGATATTCATTGTAATGTCTACCTGTTATTCATTGTAATGTCTACCTGTTATTACCTGTAATGTCTACCTGTTATTACCTGTAATATCTACCTGTTATTCATTGAAAAGTCTACCTGTTATTACCTGTAATGTCTACCTGTTATTCATTGTAATATCTACCTGTTATTCATTGTAATGTCTACCTGTTATTACCTGTAATGTCTACCTGTTATTCATTGTAATGTCTACCTGTTATTCATTGTAATGTCTACCTGTTATTACCTGTAATGTCTACCTGTTATTCATTGTAATGTCTACCTGTTATTATTGTAATGTCTACCTGTTATTCATTGTAATGTCTACCTGTTATTCATTGTAATGTCTACCTGTTATTCATTGTAATCTACCTGTTATTCATTGTAATGTCTACCTGTTATTCATTGTAATGTCTACCTGTTATTACCTGTAATGTCTACCTGTTATTCATTGTAATGTCTACCTGTTATTATTGTAATGTCTACCTGTTATTATTGTAATATTACCTGTAATGTCTACCTGTTATTCACTGTAATGTCTACCTGTTATTCATTGTAATATCTACCTGTTATTCATTGTAATGTCTACCTGTTATTCATTGTAATGTCTACCTGTTATTACCTGTAATGTATACCTGTTATTACCTGTAATGTCTACCTGTTATTCATTGTAATGTCTACCTGTTATTCATTGTAATGTCTACCTGTTATTACCTGTAATGTCTACCTGTTATTACCTGTAATGTCTACCTGTTATTCATTGTAATGTCTACCTGTTATTACCTGTAATGTCTACCTGTTATTACCTGTAATGTCTACCTGTTATTCATTGTAATGTCTACCTGTTATTCATTGTAATGTCTACCTGTTATTCATTGTAATGTCTACCTGTTATTACCTGTAATGTCTACCTGTTATTACCTGTAATGTCTACCTGTTATTCATTGTAATGTCTACCTGTTATTCATTGTAATGTCTACCTGTTATTCATTGTAATGTCTACCTGTTATTACCTGTAATGTCTACCTGTTATTCATTGTAATGTAATGTCTACCTGTTATTCATTGTAATGTCTACCTGTTATTCATTGTAATGTCTACCTGTTATTCATTGTAATGTCTACCTGTTATTACCTGTAATGTCTACCTGTTATTATTGTAATGTCTACCTGTTATTCATTGTAATGTCTACCTGTTATTCATTGTAATGTCTACCTGTTATTCATTGTAATGTCTACCTGTTATTCATTGTATGTCTACCTGTTATTCATTGTAATGTCTACCTGTTATTACCTGTAATGTCTACCTGTTATTATTGTAATGTCTACCTGTTATTCATTGTCTACCTGTTATTCATTGTAATGTCTACCTGTAATGTCTACCTGTTATTCATTGTAATGTCTACCTGTTATTACCTGTAATGTCTACCTGTTATTCATTGTAATGTCTACCTGTTATTACCTGTAATGTCTACCTGTTATTCATTGTAATGTCTACCTGTTATTCATTGTAATGTCTACCTGTTATTCATTGTAATGTCTACCTGTTATTCATTGTAATGTCTACCTGTTATTCATTGTAATGTCTACCTGTTATTCATTGTAATGTCTACCTGTTATTCATTGTAATGTCTACCTGTTATTCATTGTAATGTCTACCTGTTATTACCTGTAATGTCTACCTGTTATTACCTGTAATGTCTACCTGTTATTCATTGTAATGTCTACCTGTTATTACCTGTAATGTCTACCTGTTATTCATTGTAATGTCTACCTGTTATTCATTGTAATGTCTACCTGTTATTCATTGTAATGTCTACCTGTTATTACCTGTAATGTCTACCTGTTATTCATTGTAATGTCTACCTGTTATTCATTGTAATGTCTACCTGTTATTATTGTAATGTCTACCTGTTATTACTGTTATTTGTAATGTCTACCTGTTATTACCTGTAATGTCTACCTGTTATTCATTGTAATGTCTACCTGTTATTGTTATTACCTGTAATGTCTACCTGTTATTCATTGTAATGTCTACCTGTTATTCATTGTAATGTCTTGTAATGTAATCTACCTGTTATTCATTGTAATGTCTACCTGTTATTACCTGTAATGTCTACCTGTTATTATTGTAATGTCTACCTGTTATTCATTGTAATGTCTACCTGTTATTACCTGTAATGTCTACCTGTTATTCATTGTAATGTCTACCTGTTATTCATTGTAATGTCTACCTGTTATTACCTGTAATGTCTACCTGTTATTCATTGTAATGTCTACCTGTTATTCATTGTAATGTCTACCTGTTATTCATTGTAATGTCTACCTGTTATTCATTGTAATGTCTACCTGTTATTCATTGTAATGTCTACCTGTTATTCATTGTAATGTCTACCTGTTATTCATTGTAATGTCTACCTGTTATTACCTGTAATGTCTACCTGTTATTACCTGTAATGTCTACCTGTTATTCATTGTAATGTCTACCTGTTATTACCTGTAATGTCTACCTGTTATTCATTGTAATGTCTACCTGTTATTCATTGTAATGTCTACCTGTTATTACCTGTAATGTCTACCTGTTATTCATTGTAATATCTACCTGTTATTACCTGTAATGTCTACCTGTTATTCATTGTAATGTCTACCTGTTATTCATTGTATGTCTACCTGTTATTCATTGTAATGTCTACCTGTTATTATTGTAATGTCTACCTGTTATTCATTGTAATGTCTACCTGTTATTCATTGTAATGTCTACCTGTTATTCATTGTAATGTCTACCTGTTAATGTTACCATTGTAATGTCTACCTGTTATTCATTGTAATGTCTACCTTTTATTACCTGTAATGTCTACCTGTTATTACCTGTAAACCTGTTATTCATTGTAATGTCTACCTGTTATTCATTGTAATGTCTACCTGTTATTATTTATGTCTACCTGTTAATGTCTACCTGTTATTACCTGTAATATCTACCTGTTATTCATTGTAATGTCTACCTGTTATTACCTGTAATGTCTACCTGTTATTATTGTAATGTCTACCTGTTATTCATTGTAATGTCTACCTGTTATTCATTGTAATGTCTACCTGTTATTCATTGTAATGTCTCTATTGTAATGTCTACCTGTTATTCATTGTAATGTCTACCTGTTATTCATTGTAATGTCTACCTGTTATTCATTGTAATGTCTACCTGTTATTCATTGTAATGTCTACCTGTTATTCATTGTAATGTCTACCTGTTATTCATTGTAATGTCTACCTGTTATTCATTGTAATGTCTACCTGTTATTACTTGTAATGTCTACCTGTTATTCATTGTAATGTCTACCTGTTATTACCTGTAATGTCTACCTGTTATTATCTGTAATGTCTACCTGTTATTACCTGTAATGTCTACCTGATAGTCATTGTAATGTCTACCTGTTATTCATTGTAATGTCTACCTGTTATTCATTGTAATATCTACCTGTTATTACCTGTAATGTCTACCTGTTATTCATTGTAATATCTACCTGTTATTACCTGTAATGTCTACCTGTTATTCATTGTAATGTCTACCTGTTATTCATTGTAATGTCTACCTGTTATTACCTGTAATGTCTACCTGTTATTACCTGTAATGTCTACCTGTTATTCATTGTAATGTCTACCTGTTATTACCTGTAATGTCTACCTGTTATTACCTGTAATGTCTACCTGTTATTACCTGTAATGTCTACCTGTTATTCATTGTAATGTCTACCTGTTATTCATTGTAATGTCTACCTGTTATTCATTGTAATGTCTACCTGTTATTCATTGTAATGTCTACCTGTTATTACCTGTAATGTCTACCTGTTATTCATTGTAATGTCTACCTGTTATTCATTGTAATGTCTACCTGTTATTCATTGTAATGTCTACCTGTTATTACCTGTAATGTCTACCTGTTATTCATTGTAATGTCTACCTGTTATTACCTGTAATGTCTACCTGTTATTCATTGTAATGTCTACCTGTTATTCATTGTAATGTCTACCTGTTATTCATTGTAATGTCTACCTGTTATTACTTGTAATGTCTACCTGTTATTACCTGTAATGTCTACCTGTTATTCATTGTAATGTCTACCTGTTATTACCTGTAATGTCTACCTGTTATTCATTGTAATGTCTACCTGTTATTCATTGTAATGTCTACCTGTTATTCATTGTAATGTCTACCTGTTATTCATTGTAATGTCTACCTGTTATTACCTGTAATGTCTACCTGTTATTCATTGTAATGTCTACCTGTTATTACTTGTAATGTCTACCTGTTATTCATTGTAATGTCTACCTGTTATTACCTGTAATGTCTACCTGTTATTCATTGTAATGTCTACCTGTTATTACCTGTAATGTCTAACTGTTATTCATTGTAATGTCTACCTGTTATTCATTGTAATGTCTACCTGATATTCATTGTAATGTCTACCTGTTATTCATTGTAATGTCTACCTGTTATTCATTGTAATGTCTACCTGTTATTACCTGTAATGTCTACCTGTTATTCATTGTAATGTCTACCTGTTATTACCTGTAATGTCTACCTGTTATTACCTGTAATGTCTACCTGTTATTACCTGTAATGTCTACCTGTTATTCATTGTAATGTCTACCTGTTATTACCTGTAATGTCTACCTGTTATTCATTGTAATGTCTACCTGTTATTCATTGTAATGTCTACCTGTTATTCATTGTAATATCTACCTGTTATTACCTGTAATGTCTACCTGTTATTATTGTAATGTCTACCTGTTATTCATTGTAATATCTACCTGTTATTACCTGTAATGTCTACCTGTTATTCATTGTAATGTCTACCTGTTATTTATTGTAATGTCTACCTGTTATTCCTGTAATGTCTACCTGTTATTATGTAATGTCTACCTGTTATTCATTGTAATGTCTACCTGTTATTAGCTGTAATGTCTACCTGTTATTCATTGTAATGTCTACCTGTTATTCATTGTAATGTCTACCTGTTATTCATTGTAATATCTACCTGTTATTACCTGTAATGTCTACCTGTTATGTCTACCTGTAATGTTACCTGTTATTCATTGTAATGTCTACCTGTTATTCATTTATTCTACCTGTTATTACCTGTAATGTCTACCTGTTATTATTGTAATGTCTACCTGTTATTCATTGTAATGTCTACCTGTTATTATTGTAATGTCTACCTGTATTCATTGTAATGTCTACCTGTTATTCATTTAATGTCTGTTATTCATTGTAATGTCTACCTGTTATTCATTGTAATATCTACCTGTTATTACCTGTGTGTCTACCTGTTATTCTGTAATGTCTACCTGTTATTCATTGTAATGTCTACCTGTTATTACCTGTAATGTCTACCTGTTATTCATTGTAATGTCTACCTGTTATTCATTGTAATGTCTACCTGTTATTACCTGTAATGTCTACCTGTTATTACCTGTAATGTCTACCTGTTATTCATTGTAATGTCTACCTGTTATTACCTGTAATGTCTACCTGTTATTCATTGTAATGTCTACCTGTTATTCATTGTAATGTCTACCTGTTATTCATTGTAATGTCTACCTGTTATTACCTGTAATGTCTACCTGTTATTACCTGTAATGTCTACCTGTTATTCATTGTAATGTCTACCTGTTATTACCTGTAATGTCTACCTGTTATTCATTGTAATGTCTACCTGTTATTACCTGTAATGTCTACCTGTTATTCATTGTAATGTCTACCTGTTATTCATTGTAATGTCTACCTGTTATTCATTGTAATGTCTACCTGTTATTAGCTGTAATGTCTACCTGGTATTCATTGTAATGTCTGCCTGTTATTCATTGTAATATCTACCTGTTATTACCTGTAATGTCTACCTGTTATTACCTGTAATGTCTACCTGTTATTCATTGTAATGTCTACCTGTTATTCATTGTAATGTCTACCTGTTATTCATTGTAATGTCTACCTGTTATTACCTGTAATGTCTACTTGTTATTCATTGTAATGTCTACCTTTTATTACCTGTAATGTCTACCTGTTATTACCTGTAATGTCTACCTGATATTCATTGTAATGTCTACCTGTTATTCATTGTAATGTCTACCTGTTATTACCTGTAATGTCTACCTGTTATTACCTGTAATATCTACCTGTTATTCATTGAAAAGTCTACCTGTTATTACCTGTAATGTCTACCTGTTATTCATTGTAATATCTACCTGTTATTCATTGTAATGTCTACCTGTTATTACCTGTAATGTCTACCTGTTATTCATTGTAATGTCTACCTGTTATTCATTGTAATGTCTACCTGTTATTCATTGTAATGTCTACCTGTTATTACCTGTAATGTCTACCTGTTATTCATTGTAATGTCTACCTGTTATTCTACCTGTTATTCATTGTAATGTCTACCTGTTATTCATTGTAATGTCTACCTGTTATTCATTGTAATATCTACCTGTTATTACCTGTAATGTCTACCTGTTATTACCTGTAATGTCTACCTGTTATTCATTGTAATGTCTACCTGTTATTCATTGTAATGTCTACCTGTTATTCATTGTAATGTCTACCTGTTATTTGTAATGTCTACCTGTTATTCATTGTAATGTCTACCTGTTGTTATTACCTGTAATGTCTACCTGTTATTCCTGTAATGTCTACCTGATATTCATTGTAATGTCTACCTGTTATTCATTGTAATGTCTACCTGTTATTCATTGTAATGTCTACCTGTTGTTATAATGTCTACCTGTTATTATTGTCTACCTGTTATTACCTGTAATGTCTACCTGTTATTCATTGTAATGTCTACCTGTTATTCATTGTAATGTCTACCTGTTATTACCTGTAATGTCTACCTGTTATTCATTGTAATGTCTACCTGTTATTCATTGTAATGTCTACCTGTTATTACCTGTAATGTCTACCTGTTATTCATTGTAATGTCTACCTGTTATTACCTGTAATGTCTAACTGTTATTCATTGTAATGTCTACCTGTTATTCATTGTAATGTCTACCTGTTATTCATTGTAATGTCTACCTGTTATTCATTGTAATGTCTACCTGTTATTCATTGTAATGTCTACCTGTTATTACCTGTAATGTCTACCTGTTATTCATTGTAATGTCTACCTGTTATTACCTGTAATGTCTACCTGTTATTACCTGTAATGTCTACCTGTTATTACCTGTAATGTCTACCTGTTATTCATTGTAATGTCTACCTGTTATTCATTGTAATGTCTACCTGTTATTCATTGTAATGTCTACCTGTTATTACCTGTAATGTCTACCTGTTATTCATTGTAATGTCTATGTTACCTGTTATCTACCTGTTATTCATTGTAATGTCTACCTGTTATTCATTGTAATGTCTACCTGTTATTCATTGTAATGTCTACCTGTTATTACCTGTAATGTCTACCTGTTATTACCTGTAATGTCTACCTGTTATTCATTGTAATGTCTACCTGTTATTACCTGTAATGTCTACCTGTTATTACCTGTAATGTCTACCTGTTATTACCTGTAATGTCTACCTGTTATTACCTGTAATGTCTACCTGTTATTCATTGTAATGTCTACCTGTTATTCATTGTAATGTCTACCTGTTATTCATTGTAATGTCTACCTGTTATTACCTGTAATGTCTACCTGTTATTCATTGTAATGTCTACCTGTTATTACCTGTAATGTCTACCTGTTATTCATTGTAATGTCTACCTGTTATTCATTGTAATGTCTACCTGTTATTCATTGTAATGTCTACCTGTTATTACCTGTAATGTCTACCTGTTATTACCTGTAATGTCTACCTGTTATTCATTGTAATGTCTACCTGTTATTCATTGTAATGTCTACCTGTTATTAGCTGTAATGTCTACCTGGTATTCATTGTAATGTCTACCTGTTATTCATTGTAATGTCTACCTGTTATTCATTGTAATATCTACCTGTTATTACCTGTAATGTCTACCTGTTATTACCTGTAATGTCTACCTGTTATTCATTGCAATGTCTACCTGTTATTACCTGTAATGTCTACCTGTTATTCATTGTAATGTCTACCTGTTTTTACCTGTAATGTCTACCTGTTATTACCTGTAATGTCTACCTGTTATTACCTGTAATGTCTACCTGTTATTCATTGTAATGTCTACCTGTTATTAGCTGTAATGTCTACCTGGTATTCATTGTAATGTCTACCTGTTATTCATTGTAATGTCTACCTGTTATTCATTGTAATATCTACCTGTTATTACCTGTAATGTCTACCTGTTATTACCTGTAATGTCTACCTGTTATTCATTGCAATGTCTACCTGTTATTACCTGTAATGTCTACCTGTTATTACCTGTAATGTCTACCTGTTATTACCTGTAATGTCTACCTGTTATTCATTGTAATGTCTACCTGTTATTAGCTGTAATGTCTACCTGGTATTCATTGTAATGTCTACCTGTTATTCATTGTAATGTCTACCTGTTATTCATTGTAATGTCTACCTGTTATTCGTTGTAATGTCTACCTGTTATTACCTGTAATGTCTACCTGTTATTCATTGTAATGTCTACCTGTTTTTACCTGTAATGTCTACCTGTTATTCATTGCCCAAAGCTGCAAGTACTCTATTATGGTCCTTTGATTTGAAATGCACTGATTTGAAATGCACTGATTTGAAATGCACATTTGAAATGCACTGATTTGAAATGCACTGATTTGAAATGCACTGATTTGAAATGCACTGATTTGAAATGCACTGATTTGAAATGCACTGATTTGAAATACACTAATTTGAAATACGCTGATTTGAAATGCACTCATTTGAAATGCACTCATTTGAAATACGCTGATTTGAAATGCACTGATTTGAAATGCACTCATTTGAAATACACTAATTTGAAATACGCTGATTTGAAATGCACAGCTGGATATTTAAGATAGTGTAATTCTGCCATCTGCTGTTCAAAACATATACTTCAAGTCACGTCACGAGATGTCTTGTATCACAAGAAGAAACTGATTTGGACTGAATGATGTAATTTCCTATTACATTATTTCTGTTGACATTATGAAAATATTATGAATCTGTAGTCTACAATAATGTTTTAATTTAGTTTAATTTTATTTCAGTATACATGGGTGCTAAAAGTAGAGTACAACGGGAAATTCAAGAAGACATGCTACTGTAAATCAATAAATGTGATACAGGAAAGAAAATGATGCAGTATACATGTAGTAATAATGAAATAGTAAGAATAATTATGTAGTAATGTGATAGTATTATCATTATAATATAGTTATAGCATATAGCATATCATGCATTTTTAACCCTCATACTACCTACTGACTGGAGTCATTTTGAGGCGTATTTCTGATCATAGCCCAAAGGTGATTTATGAAATACTCCCAATTTTTCAGGATTTTGTCAATCAAATTGTTCATGCCTTTTTAAGTAGATTCATCACACCTCAAGTGAAAAATGTATTGTATGTCTTTTTTACTGCATATAATGGAGATACTGTATTTGAAGCATGGCTGCACAACACTGTATGTGTGACCTTATTGGTGGCCTCTTAAGTAAAGTGTGTTCACCTATCATGATATTTGACTAAAGTCCCAGACTAAGAGACCAGATTGCCAAAAAAAAAAAAAAAAAATCCCCAATACAAATATCACACTGTGTACACATGCAGCATGTTTACGGTATGTGTTTTCCCAAAAGGGACTGTCTATCACCACCTGATTGACACAGATTCAATATTTTCCTCATGTTCTGCTATTTCACAAGTTTTGAACTCAAAGCATTGACAAAGCATTGACGTAAAGCACACAAACACATTGGCAAGTGTTATAACAAAGGTGAGAGTAACTTTACCCTCGGTTTCTCAACATGGTCTTTGCTTTGGACCGCTGCCAAGTGTCATTCACCTGAAATGCGTGTGGAGCTAAACTCAAAACAAATGTAATTTGTTGCTTTGTGAGTACAAGGCTATGCATAATACGAGTATAAGCTGTTGAAAGTGATGTAGTCCAGAGTAATTGAGCTTGCCTGGCTCAGTGGACAGCGGAACCGTCCCAGCACATTTGACACTCCAGGCAAACACAACGCAGGATACTATTTGAAACCTGGGCTGGTCACTATGCAGGGTAGCCTAGTGGTTAGAGCGTTGGACTAGGAACCGGAAGGTACAAATCTGTCGTTCTACCCCTGAAAAGGCAGTTCACCCACTGTTCCTAGGCCGTCATTGAAAATAAGAATTTGTTCTTAACTGACTTGCCTAGTTAAATAAAGGTTAAAAAAAAAATGTAAATGTAATTTTTTTTTTTTTAAGTCGGTCCTGTGAAAGTCAGAGGACTGGTGTATCTGAGTGTGTGGCATCCTGACTCAAAGTTAAGAAATGTCACATACTACAAAACGTACTATTCTTACTTTCCTACTTACACGTTTAGGCGCATCGATCCTTTGGGAGAATAGACCATCAACGACTCCTTTCCTATTCTAGCGTACTCAAAAAGCCTACTGGGAAGCAGGCTAGAAGAGAAGCTGGACATACTAATAGTTTTGTATTAATTTAGCCTATTATGTGTTCCCATCATCATTGTGCATACATTTCAGCTAGATAAAAACTTCATAAGCCCTTTATAAAGCCTATGTAGATGTCATACAAATAATTAACAGATGTAAATGATCCGTTCTTAGTTTCAAGTTTAATATCATATATCCGGGCTTTGCTAAACTTGGGTTCATATACAGTATATAGCATGATCATTGTTCTAATAAATGATTTGTGAAGCATCTATGTAGGCCTTATAAAGGACTATGAAGCTTCATAAGGCCTTTATAAGTTAGTTTGTTTAAAGTCAGACTGAAAAGTCTATATTTTAAGAGTTGTTGAGTGCATGGTATCAGTGCTGTATATATACGCCACACGACTGCTCGTGTCATCGGTATGTGTGTAAATGTTTCTCACAGTTAGCTGACGTTGGCAAAAGTGGTAGCAAGAGGCCACAGGTCTTGAATTAGCAGTAGCAATTGATGACCCTGCCTTACTAAATAGGACTTTGTGAACCTCACGCCCCACAGACATATGCCTGTGTATAATGGGCTGTTTTTAGAATAACTGTAAGTAATACTGCATTGGTAGTCCTCATTCAATTTCAAGCATGTGTAAAGGAATGTGTAGAGTTTATTTTCTCATTTCATTGGCAAGTTGGAATGACATGTGGTCTGAAAATATCTATTGTATGGATGACTGTGTGTGTAAAACAAGGAAAACATATTAGATCATAGTCTAAGTCTGCATTAGGGGTAATCCTGTTCAAAACAAGGATAACATATTGGATCATAGTAGAAGTCTGCATTAGGGGTAATGCTGTTCAAAACAAGGATAACATATTGGATCATAGTAGAAGTCTGCATTAGGGGTAATCCTGTTCAGAACAAGGATAACATATTGGATCATAGTCTCAGTCTGCATTAGGGGTAATCCTGTTCAAAACCAGGATAACATATTAGATCATAGTCGTAGTCTGCATTAGGGGTAATCCTGTTCAGAACAAGGATAACTTATTGGATCATAGTAGAAGTCTGCATTAGGGGTAATCCTGTTCAAAACAAGGATAACATATTAGATCATAGTCTCAGTCTGCATTAGGGGTAATCCTGTTCAAAACAAGGATAACATATTAGATCATAGTCTCAGTCTGCATTAGGGGTAATCCTGTTCAGAACAAGGATAACATATTGGATCATAGTCGAAGTCTGCATTAGGGGTAATCCTGTTCAGAACAAGGATAACATATTAGATCATAGTCTCAGTCTGCATTAGGGGTAATCCTGTTCAGAACAAGGATAACATATTAGATCATAGTCGTAGTCTGCATTAGGGGTAATCCTGTTCAGAACAAGGATAACATATTAGATCATAGTCGTAGTCTGCATTAGGGGTTATCCTGTTCAGAACAAGGATAACATATTGGATCATAGTTGAAGTCTGCATTAGGGGTAATCCTGTTCAGAACAAGGATAACATATTAGATCATAGTCTCAGTCTGCATTAGGGGTAATCCTGTTCAGAACAAGGATAACATATTAGATCATAGTCGTAGTCTGCATTAGGGGTAATCCTGTTCAGAACAAGGATAACATATTAGATCATAGTCTCAGTCTGCATTAGGGGTAATCCTGTTCAGAACAAGGATAACATATTAGATCATAGTCTCAGTCTGCATTAGGGGTAATCCTGTTCAGAACAAGGATAACATATTAGATCATAGTCATAGTCTGCATTAGGGGTAATCCTGTTCAGAACAAGGATAACATATTAGATCATAGACTCAGTCTGCATTAGGGGTAATCCTGTTCAGAACAAGGATAACATATTAGATCATAGTCTCAGTCTGCATTAGGGGTAATCCTGTTCAAAACAAGGATAACTTATTGGATCATAGTTGAAGTCTGCATTAGGGGTAATTCTGTTCAGAACAAGGATAACATATTAGATCATAGTAGAAGTCTGCATTAGGGGTAATCCTGTTCAGAACAAGGATAACATATTAGATCATAGTAGAAGTCTGCATTAGGGGTAATCCTGTTCAAAACCAGGATAACATATTGGATCATAGTCTCAGTCTGCATTAGGGGTAATCCTGTTCAAAACCAGGATAACATATTGGATCATAGTCTCAGTCTGCATTAGGGGTAATCCTGTTCAAAACCAGGATAACATATTGGATCATAGTAGAAGTCTGCATTAGGGGTAATCCTGTTCAGAACAAGGATAACATATTAGATCATAGTCTCAGTCTGCATTAGGGGTAATCCTGTTCAAAACAAGGATAACATATTGGATCATAGTCTCAGTCTGCATTAGGGGTAATCCTGTTCAGAACAAGGATAACATATTAGATCATAGTCTCAGTCTGCATTAGGGGTAATCCTGTTCAAAACAAGGATAACATATTAGATCATAGTCTCAGTCTGCATTAGGGGTAATCCTGTTCAGAACAAGGATAACATATTGGATCATAGTCTCAGTCTGCATTAGGCGTAATCCTGTTCAGAACAAGGATAACATATTAGATCATATTAGAGTCTCATAGTCCTGTTCAGAACAAGTCTGCATTAGGGGTAATCCTGTTCAAAACAAGGATAACATATTGGATCATAGTCATAGTCTCAGAACAGTCTGCATTAGGGGTAATCCTGTTCAGAACAAGGATAACATATATTAGATCATAGTCTCAGTCTGATCATATTAGTCTGGGGTAATCCTGTTCAGAACAAGGATAACATATTAGATCATAGTCTCAGTCTGCATTAGGGGTAATCCTGTTCAGAACAAGGATAACATATTGGATCATAGTCTCAGTCTGCATTAGGGGTAATCCTGTTCAGAACAAGGATAACATATTGGATCATACAGTCTGCATTAGGGGTAATCCTGTTCAGAACAAGGATAACATATTGGATCATAGACGTAGTCTGCATTAGGGGTAATCCTGTTCAGAACAAGGATAACATATTGGATCATAGTACTAGTCTGCATTAGGGGTAATCCTGTTCAGAACAAGGATAACATATTAGATCATAGTCTCAGTCTGCATTAGGGGTAATCCTGTTCAGAACAAGGATAACATATTAGATCATAGTCTCAGTCTGCATTAGGGGTAATCCTGTTCAGAACAAGGATAACATATTGGATCATAGTCGTAGTCTGCATTAGGGGTAATCCTGTTCAGAACAAGGATAACATATTGGATCATAGTAGAAGTCTGCATTAGGGGTAATCCTGTTCAGAACAAGGATAACATATTAGATCATAGTCTCAGTCTGCATTAGGGGTAATCCTGTTCAGAACAAGGATAACATATTGGATCATAGTAGAAGTCTGCATTAGAGGTAATCCTGTTCAGAACAAGGATAACATATTAGATCATAGTCGTAATCTGCATTAGGGGTAATCCTGTTCAGAACAAGGATAACATATTGGATCATAGTCGTAGTCTGCATTTGGGGTAATCCTGTTCAGAACAAGGATAACATATTAGATCATAGTCTAAGTCTGCATTAGGGGTAATCCTGTTCAGAACAAGGATAACATATTAGATCATAGTAGAAGTCTGCATTAGGGGTAATCCTGTTCAGAACAAGGATACCATATTAGATCATAGTAGAAGTCTGCATTAGGGGTTATCCTGCTTGGGAAAGGGCTGAATAGGTTGTTACCCTATGAGGTCTGGAACATGATGTTTTTCTGTTCTACCTGATAATTAATTGGTGGCCCAGGTCTAAATCGGTCCCTGACTGCAGGAGAACAATGGAAAAAGGCAGTGGGGACACAGTTTTTCAATTTAAATGATTATACAAAATTCTTATATATAGTATCAGTTCAAAAATTTGGACACACCTACTCATTCAAGGGTTTTTCTATATTTTTACTACTTTCTACATTGTAGAATAATAGTGAAGACAAAACTATGAAATAACACATATGGAATCATGTAGTAAACAAAAAAGTGTTAAACAAATCTAAATATATTTTATTTGAGACTCTTCAAAGTAGCCACCCTTTATCTTGATGACAGCTTTGCACGATCTTGGCATTCTCTCAACT
Source organism: Oncorhynchus keta (assembly GCF_023373465.1). NCBI lineage: Eukaryota > Metazoa > Chordata > Actinopteri > Salmoniformes > Salmonidae > Oncorhynchus > Oncorhynchus keta. Next base: position 46,359,614 of record NC_068441.1, on the reverse strand, counting down.
AGCTTCATGAGGAATGCTATTCCAACAGTCTTGAAGGAGTTCCCACATTTGCTGAGCACTTGTTGGCTGTTAATCCTTCACTCTGTGGTCCAACTCATCCCAAACCATCTCAATTGGGTTGATGTCGGTGATTGTGGAGGCCTAGTCATCTGATGCAGCACTCCATCACTCTCCGTCTTTGTCAAATAGCCCTTAAACAACCTGGAGGTGAGTAGGTGTGTCCAAACTTTTGACTGCTACTGTATATATGGGGGATACAACCATCTCAACTCTGCAGATTTTGCTATAAAGAGACAGAATCACTAGATAATTTGTTTTGGTACTGTCCAAATGTAGCTTGTTTTTGGTCGCATGTTCAGGAATGGCTGAAGAATTGCAAGATTTAAATGGAGTTAACTCTGCAAATAGCACTGCTGGGTCATCTGAAAGTTAATCGATCGATAATATAATACTCTCAGAAAAAAACTTGAAATTACAATGTAGAAATGTAGAAACTGAGAATAGAAAGGTTCAGAACTTTTGTGAAACATCACAGCAGAGTTGACAAATAGATGGCAAATAGAAAACGAGATGGTCTTCAGAGATAGATGGGAGGGGTTGAGGGTAGCTGAAGGATCGGACTAAAAACAAACAAAAGATAACTAATGTAAAATATACTGTGTCTGTAATATGAATATAGTATGTATAAGCTGGAAGTAGAAGCCTAGATGTTGTTGTCCATCAGTTTACTCCAATTAAGGGAGGGGTGGTAGGGTTAGGGGGAAATAATAATCATAATAATAAACGTCAGTAGAACTGGCTTCTAGGTCCAGAGTTGAAATTAAGGAGGCTAGAGTGTACCGTAGCAACAGGAGAGTTGCTTCTAACACGATTCACTTAAATAGGAAAACAGACAGAGACAGGGTTTGATCGAGGATATATTTATTTGCGTTTATATTTAAGTCTCAAGGTTCACAGGCTACTAATTAGAGGTCATGTGAGAATCCTGGTTCTTTGGACGAGATCCTTCCCTACCGAATATAAACTTCAGACTCACTGTCTCTCTCTCCCCCTCTCCCTCGTCTGCCCCCCCAACCGCCTCACCCATAATATCTACATCACAGAAGGAGACCAGTCCCATAATAGTCCCATGAGCATTGGGCTATAGCGATTCTCCTGCGTTACACTGCGTTGTATTGTCAAATCAGAGACGGGAGGAGACACATGATAAAGAGAGAGCAAAGGGACTTCTGTGTGCCAGTTTCTCCCAAGCATGAGTGTCTGATGGTGGGTTCAAGCAATGGATTTGTATTTTAATGACATTGTTAAACAGGGATATGTGTATTTTCGCAGCAAGCATTTATGGGTAAGTGCCTGTTTTCAAACCAGCCTCAGACCAAGTCATTGGACCCAACGTGGATGAACTCTTTTCTCAATCATTCTCTCTTTTGTCCAGATCTATCGGAGGTTCTGGCTTGTTCTAAGAAGAGACTCCAGTAAAGGACCCAAGAGATTGGAGAGGTTCTCAAATGAACAGGCGGCTAACTGCCAATGTCACCACAAAGTAAGCAATCAAACTGAAATACTGGAGTGGTGTACCACTGTGGTTGTCTTTGGAGATTATTATTCCACCCCCCCCCAACAAAATGAGAAGAGATATATATATTTAGAAGTATAAAGAAGATTTGCTCACTGTTTGCATGCCGTGAGTTTAAATTGACATATAGCTTTGTGGCTTTGTAGAGATTAAATAACTATGTTTCAACCACAGAGATCCTATTAAAAGTTATATGGGTAATTATATAGTTTCAACAATCTGATAAAGACTGTGTTGGTTGAAGAGTTGTTATTATATAATGAAAGCTTTATTATTAAAGAGAACGTTTGGGAGCAACAAACAGGGCCAATATTGTGTCATGTGTCCTATATTCTTTCAGGTGACAGACCTCACAAAAATAAGAAATGTTACCAGACCCCCACGGGATAAAAAGAAACACGCTGTGGTTCTGACGTTCATTGATGACTCACCAAAGGCGTTTGCATGTGATTCAGGTGAGTTTGGGGAAACATGAACTTAATGTTGTATTGAATTGAACTGAATTGAACTAATGTATTTTGTCAACACAACGAACTACAAATAGAAATGATTTAATGATTTAATAATTTAAGTATAACACATTCTAAAAGCGTTTCGTTCAACAACTCCTAACAGAGTTGGACGCCAAAGAATGGTGCAATGTGCTACAAATGGAATGTCTGGAGACTAAAATGACTGACCTGCCCTTGGAGGAGCCAGTCCTATTGAACATGAGCCTACATCGAGATCACAGAGGTATAGACCACGTTCGTATAATACTCCAGCAATGACACAAGCTACTGTACTGATCAAATGCTTTAAATAAATGGGTCGAAAAATATGAGCAACATATGCTTTAAAGGCCCAATCTTTCATCTGAAAAACAACAAGCCGCCTACACTTGGCGTGATATAAAGCTGAGGGACAGGGCTCGAAGAAAGAAACAAAAACACTCACATTCATAGGAGCTCTAAATATTTAACCACATTTTGAAACTATAAATTACATAATGTAAGTAACATTGTTCAATTTATTTAGTTTAAACTACCAAAATAAATATCACAGATCGCACCTTATCAATGTATTCTGTTCTCTTTTCCAGAGCAGTTCCACGTGTTCATGAAGCCATCACAGTGTATGGATTTCAGTGGGGAATGTAATCTACAGATCACTTGTGACACTCTCTTGCTGTGGGACACCCAGAACCCTGGTCTCAAAATCACATCCTGGCCACTGCAGTCACTTCGCCGTTACGGTCGGGGTCAAAACTGGTTCACATTTGAAGCTGGGAGGTGAGGATCTGGGTATAAAACCACTTCATAAGAATTTTATTAACCAATGTAATGTATATACTGTATAACCGAGTCAACACAGTTTGTAGCTGTCTTCCTATTGGATATTCTATGTTGAGCCGTACATCATACATCTAAATACATAAGTGACCTCATAGACCAAGAGGTGTGTACAGTATACTGCTAGGGGTAGGATTGATTGCAGGGTTCATACCCTGTCCTGGGACTCTTTGGACATGGGCTACTGGGAATAGACATATTTACTATACCAGTCATTTCATTTCTAACCATTGAAGAGAAGTGATTAGTGCATACCTCCAATGGACTTCCCTCTGCTCTACTCCATTACCAGTGACCACTGCTCTGAAACAGCTGATCTGAAATGACTTAATAGGTGAAAGTAAGACTGTTGATACCGATCCAGCCCATTGTCCAGTCAGAGGTCCTCAAGAGAATGTGTTATTTAAGATTATGAAACATTGTTGGATTACACAAAATAATATCTTTAGTGAATAAGCAATTATATGCTTTATAATTCTTGTGGATTGTAATGCTTAGAAATATTTGCTAATTCTTATTTATGATCGTTTTTTGAAAGTGTAAGTAAGTATTGGGAGTCTGTACCAAATACATTTTTCATAGGCCATTCACAGAATGAATGGTAAACTGTATTTTCCCCAGGATGTGTGACACTGGAGAGGGACTCTTCACCTTTCAGACACCAGAGGGAGAACGGCTCTATCATAGAGTGAATGAGGCGGTGTTAGCCACTGTGGAGCAAGAGGACTGGCTATGCTGTGTACGTTAACCACTTTCACATCACACCTGGGTTCAAATGCTATTTGAAGTCTTAAAATACTTTCAGCATTTGCTTAAATCTGCCTGGAGTGCCAGGTGGGCGGGGTTTGCAAACTCAATCAAGCACAGCTGAAGTATTTGCAATGATTTCAAATAGTATTTGAACCCAGGTCTAATTCACATAGTCTTATTGTGCCTGTAACCTACACTGCCCAGCTTAATTGCTGTAATCTCCCTATAATAACGTAGTCAAGCATGACACAATCAAGACAAATCTCCTCTACTATTGAATGAGCACTCAGGCCCCGACCTCCAAGGGGCCCACAACCCTGGGAGGTGTAGAATTGCAGGAAATTAGCTTTAAAACGGCAACATTTTCACTTAGCTTCATGACAAAGCGTGCAGAATAGCATTATAAAACTGCAGTTTTCTCTCTGCACCATGGCAAAATGTGTATAATAGCATTATAAAACTACAGTTTTCTCTCTGCACCATGGCAAAATGTGTAGAATAGCATTATAAAACTACAGTTTTCTCTCTGCACCATGGCAAAATTTGTAGAATAGCATTATAAGACTACAGTTTTCTCTCTGCACCATGGCAAAATGTGGTGAAATGCAGTACTTTAGCTGATTTCCACAACATCAAACAAAAAGATATCGGAGGTCGGTGCCCTGGGGCCCCAAATGTGGTAGCACAACCCTGTCTAGGCCCCTATTCAAAATGTGTCTCAACAGTATATACTGCACAGGAGTGCTAACCTTGGATCAGTTTTGACTGTTAAATCAGATTAAATTAAATCAGATTATGGACAGGGGGGGCTGATTCTTGATTAGCACTCATACTCTTGAGACGCTTGTGAAATGAGATAGAACTCTGCCATCTACTACATATCCATGTGTTTTAAAACAGTAAGTGTCAGCAGTCTGTGCATTATTGTCTTGTTTTTTTGCCCATGCACCTTCAATCGAATGACCCTTAAAATGTGTTCCATACCCATTTAGGATGAGAGGAAGACAGGCACGGAGAGGAGAACCAGAGAGTCTACAATACCTTGGTCTCTGTGCTGATACTGCTGATTCTGACGGTCCAGTCTGTCACGCCTTGGTCTTAGTATTTTGTGTTTTCTTTCTTTATTTGGTCAGGCCAGGGTGTGACATGGGTTATTGTGGTGTGTTTTTTGTCTTGGGGTTTTGTGGGGTGACTAATTAGTCTATGGCTGCCTGAGGCGGTTCTCAATCAGAGTCAGGTGATTTATCGTTGTCTCTGATTGGGATCCATATTTAGGCAGCCATATTCTGTGAGTGTTTTTGTGGGTCATTGTTCCTGTCTTTGTGTTTGCACCAGATAAGGCTGTTTCGGTTTTCATTATTTCATTTTCGTTATTTTTGTAGTTTCTGTATGTATAGTTTTCCTTCATTAAAGTATCATGAATCATCATCACGCTGCATTTTGGTCCGATCCTTGTTCTACCTCTTCGTCAGAGGAGGAGATAGAAGAGAGCCGTTACAGAATCACCCACCACACCCGGACCGAGCGGCGTGGTAACAGGCAACAGCGAGAGCAGAAGCAGCGAAAGGAGGAATGGACATGGGAAGACGTTTTGGATGGCAAGGGTCGTTACACTTGGGAGGAGAAACTGGCTGGAAGAGATCGCCTCCCATGGGAACAGGTGGAGGCACTTAGGAGAGCAGAGGCAGCCGGAGAGAGGAGCCAACGTTACGAGGGAACACGGTTGGCAAGGAAACCCGAAAGTCAGCCCCAAAAATGTATTGGGGGGGGCTCAGGGAGAGTGTGGCAGAGTCAGGGTTCAGACCTGAGCCAACTCCCCCTGTTAATCGTGAGGAGCAGCGATCAAAGGACTTCTGGACTTGGGAGGAGATATTGGACGGAAAAGGACCCTGGGCACAGCCTGGTGAATATCGACGCCCCAAAGAAGAACTGGAGGCGAAGAAAGCGGAGAGGCGCTGGTATGAAGAGGCAGCACGACGAAGCGGATGGAAGCCTGAGAGTCAGCCCCAAAAATGTATTGGGGGGGGGCTTACAGGGAGTATGGCTATGCCAGGTAGGATACCTGCGCAAACTCCCTGTGCTTACCGGGGGGCTAGAGAGACCGGGCAGGCACCGTGTTATGCTATGGAGCGCACGGTGTCTCCAGTGCGGGTGCATAGCCCGGTGCGGTACATACCAGCTCTTCGTATTGGTCGGGCTAGAGTGGGCATCGAGCCAGGTAAGGTTGGGCAGGCTCGGTGCTCAAGAGCTCCAGTGCGCCTGCACAGTCCGGTCTATCCAGTGCCACCTCCACACACCAGTCCTCCGGTGGTAGCTCCCCGCACCAGGCTTCCTGTGCGTGTTCTCTATCCAGTTCCACCTGTGCCTGCACCACGCATCAGGCCTACAGTGCGCCTCGCCTCTCCAGCGCTGCCGGAGTCTCCCGCCTGTTCAGCGCTTCCAGAGCCTTCCTCCTCTACAGCGATGCTGGAGTCTCGCGCCTGTTCAGCGCTGTCGGAGCCTTTCTCCTCTCCAGTGCTGTTGGAGTCTCCCACCTGTTTAGCGCTGCCGGATTCTCCCGCCTGTTTAGCGCAGCCAGAACCTTCCTCCTCTACAGCGCTGCCGGAGCCTCCTGCCTGTTCAGCGCAGCCTGAGCTGTCAGCCTGCATGGAGCAGCCTGAGCTGTCAGCCTGCATAGAGCAGCCAGAGATGTCAGTCTGCATTGCGCAGCCAGAGCTGTCAGTCTGCATGGAGCAGCCAGAGCTGCCAGTCTGCATGGAGCAGCCAGAGATGCCAGTCTGCATGGAGCTGCCAGTCTGCATGGAGCAGCCAGAGCTGCCAGTCTGCATGGAGCAGCCAGAGCTGCCAATCTGCATGGAGCAGCCAGAGCTGCCAGTCTACATGGAGCAGCCAGAGCTGCCAATCTGCATGGAGCAGCCAGAGCTGCCAGTCTGCATGGAGCAGCCAGAGCAGCTAGATCCGCCAGTCAGCCATGATCTTCCAGACCTGCCAGTCAACCAGATTCTTCCAGATCTGCCAGTCAACCAGACTCTTCCAGATCTGCCAGTCAACCACTCTTCCAGACCTGCCAGTCAACCAGACTCTTCCAGATCTGCCAGTCAACCAGACTCTTCCAGATCCGCCAGCCAGCCAGGATCTGCCGGAGCCAACTACCTGCCTGAGCTTCCTCTCAGTGCTGAGCTTCCTGTCAGTGCTGAGCTTTCTCTCAGTGCTGGGCTTTCCCTCAGTGCTGGGCCTTCCCTCAGTGCTGGGCTTTCCCTCAGTACTGGGCTTTCCCTCAGTGCTGGGCTTTCCCTCAGTGCTGGGCTTCCCCTCAGTGCTGTGCTTTCCCTCAGTGCTGGGCTTCCCCTCAGTGCTGAGCTGCCCCTCAGTGCTGAGCTGCCCCTCAGTCCCGAGCTTCCCCTCAGTGCCGAGCTACCCCTTAGTCCCGAGCTACCCCTCAGTCCCGAGCTGCCTCAGTCCCGAGCTGCCCGTCAGTCCCGAGCTGCCCCTCAGTCCCGAGCTGCCCCTCAGTCCCGAGCTGCCCCTCAGTGCTGAGCTGCCCCTCAGTCCCGAGCTGCCCCTCAGTCCCGAGCTGCCCCTCAGTCCCAAGCTACCCCTCAGTCCCGAGCTACCCCTCAGTCCCGAGCTGCCACCTCAGTCCCGAGCTGCCCCTCAGTCCCGAGCTGCCCCTCAGTCCCGAGCTGCCCCTAAGTCCCGAGCTTCCCCTCAGTCCCAAGCTACCCCTCAGTCCCGAGCTACCCCTCAGTCCCGAGCTGCCACCTCAGTCCCGAGCTGCCCCTCAGTCCCGAGCTGCCCCTCAGTCCCGAGCTGCCCCTCAGTCCAGTGGTGTTCTGGGTGAGGACTACTAGGCCATGGTCGGCGGCGAGGGTGGACTATCCCAGGACGCGAAGGGGAGGAACTAAGACATTTATGGAGGGGGGTCCACGTCCCGAGCCGGAGCCGCCACCATGGACAGACGCCCACCCGGACCCTCCCTATGGTTTTGAGGTGCGTCCGGGAGTCCGCACCTTAGGGGGGGGTTCTGTCACGCCTTGGTCTTAGTATTTTGTGTTTTCTTTCTTTATTTGGTCAGGCCAGGGTGTGACATGGGTTATTGTGGTGTGTTTTTTGTCTTGGGGTTTTGTGGAGTGACTAATTAGTCTATGGCTGCCTGAGGCGGTTCTCAATCAGAGTCAGGTGATTTATCGTTGTCTCTGATTGGGAACCATATTTAGGCAGCCATATTCTGTGAGTGTTTTTGTTCCTGTCTTTGTGTTTGCACCAGATAGGGCTGTTTTGGTTTTCATTATTTCATTTTCGTTATTTTTGTAGTTTCTGTATGTATAGTTTTCCTTCATTAAAGTATCATGAATCATCATCACGCTGCATTTTGGTCCGATCCTTGTTCTACCTCTTCGTCAGAGGAGGAGATAGAAGAGAGCCGTTACACAGTCAGAATCCTTGATCCCATTTGAAATCAGATTAAATATATTCACTGTATATCAGTTTGATAGTCATAGTTGTTTTTTGAAACAATGCTCAGATATGAAGGAATTATGTAAACACATGATGATATATACATATTTATGTACTGGAATCAGTTGCCCAATATTTCAGCTACCATGGCTATACGAAGAGATCTCAGTGACTTTGAAAGAGGGGTCTCAGAGGAGCATAGGGGGTTTAAAAGTGTGTGTGTGTCTCAGTCACCAGATCTCAAACCAATTGAAAAATTATGGGAGATTCTGCAGGGCATGCGACAGTATTTTCCACCACCATAAACAAAACACCAAATTTCTCGTGGAAGAATGGTGTACACTTGTAGAATCAATGCCAAGGTGCATTGAAGCTGTTCTTGCAGCTCGTGGTTGCCCCACGCCCTATAAGATACTTGGTGTTTCCTTTATTTTGTCAGTAACCTGTACATTACTGTTGAATTTATTAATGTTAATAAATGAGTTATTAAAAATTATTATAATGACTAGCCATTAGTTCCCATTGTTTACCATATGCGTCAAAGATGAATGCCTACTATATATAGAGCAGAGAAAACTGAGTACCCCTCCGTGAGTCTTCGTAATACACCAGAATCTGTTAGTGCCGAACAGAGAGCAAAAATCTGGATGTCTCACTATTAGACAAACAATACATTCAAGCTTTAATTTATGGTGGGTACTTCAAACTTCATGTTTCATTTAACGACTAGTCTTGCCAACAACAGCAAGAAAACACACATTTTGTGTGATTAAAGATTCAATTAGGCTTCTTTGGTGAATGATGATGATGACGAAAACTTAAAACCAAGATTGTGATCTGGCTGGCATCGGCTTAAGGCACACGGCACAAGATTGACAACATACTATTTAAATGTTTTACATTGAACCTTTAACTAGGCAAGAAGATTAAGAATAAATGGTTATTAACAATGACCGCGGCAAAACCCCAGACAACACTATGCCAATTGTGTTCCACCCTATGGAACTCCTAATCACAGCTGGATGTGATACAGCCTGGATTCGAACCGGGGACTGTAGTGACGCCTCTTGCACTGAGATGCAGTGTCTTAGACCACTGCGCCACTACACATACTGTCCAGAGAGAAACAATGGATCTGACAGGGGAGAGGTATGCAGACTAACATGATATTAATATACACTGAGTGTACAAAACATTAGGAACATCTGCTCTTCTATGACATAGACTGACCAGGTGAAAGTTATGATCCCTTATTGATTTCCCCTGGTAAATCCACTTCAAACTGTGTAGATGAAGGGGGGGAGACAGGTACATTTTTTTACTGCAATAGGCTAAATCAAGGTCACAAACAGTGTTTCTTGGTAGTCTTAAACAAATCTACTTTGAAACAAAAGTATACACCTCACACACATGGTTATGGGCTTAAACAAAATACACCTGTACCATGTCAGATATAGAGTTGAAATGTATTACATGTTCTGTTTGCAGCCCAATATTGCGCTTTATATACATCACAGAAGACTGAAATTTAACAAAATTGTTTGACATAGAAGCACTTCAAATAATGTTTAATTATGAAATTATGAAAAATACATTCCACCCATGACTCACTAGGTCATTTGACTGTAGGAATTAAGGAGGATTTTTAAGCCTTGAGATAATTGAGGCATGGATTGTGTACAAGTATGTGTGCCATTCAGAGGGTGAACGGGCAAAACAAAAAATGTAAGCTTGTTTGTATGGTAGAAGGTGCCAGGTACACCGGTTTAACTGTGTCAAGAACTGTAACGCTGATAGGTTTTTCAAACAGTTTCCTGTATGTGTCAAGAATGGTCCACCACTCAAAGGATATTCAGCCAACTTCTACAACTGCATTGCTTGCTGTTTGGGGTTTTAGGCTGGGTTTCTGTACAGCACTTTGAGATATCAGCTGATGTATCAAGGGCTATATAAATACATTTGATTTGAACTTGACACAACTGTGGGAAGCATTGGAGTCAACATGGGTTAGCGTCCCTGTGGAACGCTTTCGAAACCTTGTAGAGTCCATGCCCCGACGAATTGAGGCTGTTCTGAGAGTAAACGGTGCATTCGAAAAGCATTCAGACCCCTTTTACTTTTTCCACATTGTGTTACATTACAGCCTTATTCTAGAATGGATTTAAAAAAAAAATCCCCTCATCAATCTACACATAAACAGGTTTTTAGAAATGCTGGCAAATTTATAAAAATGTATTTAAAATCAATATATGAAATATCACATTTACTCAGTACTTTGTTGAAGCACCGTTGGCAGTGATTACAGCCTTGAGTCTTCTTAGGTATGACGCTAGAAGCTTGGCACATCTGTATCATGTCCCATTCTTCTCTGCAGATCCTCTCAAGCTCTGTCATTTTGGATGAGGAGGACATGTAATGACATTCGGAGACTTGTCCTGAAGCCACTCCCGTGTTTCTCTTTGCTGTGTGCTTTGGGTCGTTGTTCTGTTGGAAGGTGAACCTTCACCCTAATCTAAGGTCCTGAACACTCTGTAACAGGTTTTCATCAAGGATCTCTCTGTACTTTGCTCCGTTCCTCATCAATCTACACACTATACCCGATTATGTCAAAAGTGAAAACAGGTTTATAGAAATTTTTGCAAATGTATTAAAACTAAAAAACAGAAATACCATATTTACGTAAGTATTCAGACCGTTTGCTATGAGACTCGAAATAGAACTCAGGTGTATCCTGTTTTTATTGATCATTCAGACGATGTTTTTACAACTTGATTGGAGTCCACTTGTGGTAAATTCAATTGATTGGACATGATTTGGAAAGGCACACACCTGTCTATATAAGGTCCCACAGTTGACAGTGCATGTCAGAGCAAAAACCAAGCCATGAGGTCGAAGGAATTGTCCGTAGACCTCTGAGACAGGATTGTGTCGAGGCACAGACCTGAGGAAGTGTACCAAAACAATTCTGCAGCATTGAAGGTCCCCAAGAACACAGTGGCCTCCATCATTATTAAATGGAAGAAGTTTGGAACCACCAAGACTCTTCCTAGAGTTGGTCGCCTGGCCAAACTGAGCAATCAGGGGAGAAGGGCCTTGGTCAAGGAGGTGACCAAGAACCCAATGGTCACTCAGAGTTCCTCGGTCGAGATGGGAGAACCTTCCAGATGGACTCTGTAGCACTCTACCAATCAGGCATTTATGGTAGACAGACAGACAGAATCCACTCCTAAGTAAAAGGCACATGACAGCCTGCTTGGAGTTTGCCAAAAGGCACCTAAAGAATCTCACATGCTGACCAGACCGGACACATCGCGTGCGCGAGCGGTGCAAAATGAAATTTAGAAATCCATGTTATTCAAATATTTCACCCACACTGCTCGCGCACGACAACGTGTCTGCGTTGCCACGGGCTAAAATAGAACTCCTTTCTATTTCTGACGCAGATCGCGCTGAATGTCCTGCCTCTCCCATCTCCTCATTGGTTTATAAAAGCAGGTACTCACGTGCCATCTCCTCATTGGTTATACCCACGTGGGTGATTAAAAGACTAAATGTTTTTCCGGTAGTCATGGTAATACTATGAAAGTTCAGATGCCAATCACCATATAAGTTCAAAGATGATAAAGCCTGGAAGGAGGAGAGATGACTAGAAATGATTTGGTTGGCCATTTTATGTGTGGATTAATTGGCGGAGTTAAGGAGCTTGTGCATTTCAGGTAAAATAACAACTCAATGTTTATATTTCAGGACAAATTAGCTAGCCACAGCAAGCTAGCTAAAATAGGAGAAAAATTAGCTAGCAATACTAGCTAAATTGCCATACATGTTTAATGCTTTTCGACCTGTCCCCAAATTAATGTAATTGGTTCAGTTTGTTTTGATATGTTAACCTGCGTGTCGTGATCGCGTTTGGTGTTGGGGGACAAAATAAGTCTCTGAATGTCCTTGAGTGGCCCAGACAGAGCCCGGACTATAGTATATATTGGTCATATAGTATATATGGTACATATAGGTCATATATAGATCATAGTATATACTCTATATATAGGTCATAGTATATACTATATATATAGGTCATATATATATATATATATATATATATATATATATATATATATATATATATATATAAATTAATGTAGGGCTCTCCGATTCTGTTCCTGGAGAACTACCTAGGTCCTGTAGATTTTCACACCAACTCTAATCTAGTGCAGCTGATTCTAATAATTAGCTGATTGATAAACCCTAATCAGGTTAGTTATAAGTGGGGTTGGAGTGAAAACCTACAGGAACAGGTTTGGAGAGCCATGGGTCATAGGGAAGACAATTAGGGAGAAAACTCTTTAGCTGGTGGTGGCAATGAGAGAGCAGTTTCCCAACCCCCCTCCATGAGAATGTTTTGCGGGGGTCGCAACTCACAAGTGTGAAACCCGAATGGTGAAAATACATCATTTTCAAACATATTTCAATAGGCTACATTATACCATTTTATTTTATATTTATACCTTTGCTTATTCGATCTAGTTACTAATATAGGCCTACGGTATTGCATCTAATTCTTGTCTCAAAGACATCTAATCTGTGCTTCAGAACAAAAAAGTTGCACGTCTTAACGCTTACTATACAAAATCATGGGAAGGCCTATATGACTTTTTCCATCTTCAGAATGGTGACTCGGGATATAATTGTCATCCATTCAGGAGAGTACGTCTTGGTGTGTGACAGGATGTGTGAGAAGCCCAGTTTCTTATACAGGGCCACTGCAGAAGTCTGGATGGAACTGGTTTCCAGGATGACCTTAGAGAACCCTCGCTCTTTACAAAAGTCAATAACCGTCTGGGTCATCCTGGAACCGAGTCCTGTCCGACGACACTTCCTCGATACAATCATCCTGAATAGTTCACCGCTCATCTCCCCGTCTCTTCCTCCCACCACCTTTTTGGCCACAACGGCCACCATACCTAAAATCTCAACCCAGCCATTGACCTCAGTCTCAGCCACCCAGAAGCAGTTGTCGGGGTGGCTCAGGTAGCATCCTGGAATGTCCTGCATGTCCGTGCGCAGCCTCTCTCTGACGAAGCTAGCGTACAGTTGGCTGCAGCAGTAGTAGACCAGACCTACCCAGGCTCCAGCCGGCAGCAAGGCCCAGAGAGTAGACCCACCTCCCAGCATGTACCCAGCCATAGAAAGGAACAGGGCGACGCCCACATTGACATGGTTGCTAATGGCGTTATAGAACGAAGGGTTGATGTGCTCCAAGATGCCATCACAGAACAGGGTTAACACAGCATCCTTGTCGGAGGGCCTGTATCGTCGGACCACCAAATGCACTATTGGGAGGAAATATTTCATATGATTAGACATCCTTATAAGGTGGAGTTACAAACTGTGGAATGTTCCACGGTATTATACCATACTATACTTTAGTACTATACTATATTGAATGAATTCAATGAAAATGTATGGAAATAAAAAACGTAACAAAAGTTGTGGGTAGACTTCAATTCTCCAAACAATACAGTTCTCAGTGTAACCTATATATCTATCTGGTGTCTTATTGTAAATGTATTTACTGTTACTAAACAACATACAATGTATAATGCTGATAGGGTAATTGACTACAAAGTCACCATCATTCAAATATATTTAGCATGTTAGGCTCGTTATTACAATTTCATGTTCACATATGTAATACCAATGTCATATCCACTAGGCCACTACATGCATTTCAAACGTGTAATACCAATGTCATATCAACCCACTGGTAGTTCTGGGCTGATCTTGCCAAGTACCTCAACTTCACAATGACTTCATCCACGGAGTTAAGTGCAGACTAGAGGTTTTAGAATGAACATCTGACTCCTTCCGAGTTGATATGCAGTCGATACTTCAAAATGTAAATTCTTAAACCTTTACCATGTACCTATGTTTTGTCTTCTGTTCTTGTGTGCCTTTCCTTGTTTGCAGAAATCCATATATTTGTTATAAAACCTTTGTCAAATACAACCACCAACTGTTACTAATTGCTGTTGCTCTAAAATGGCAACTCAGGAATGCGCATGTGCCAACTGAATCTCAACAAGGAAAGAGTCGGTGGTTGTATTTTATTAACGTTTTATTAAAATGTATCAGGAAACAAACCACGCAACAACAGAGGACAAACATGGGTACACGGATTGTGAAGTATTGACTGCATAGTGACTCGACCGATTCATTTGAAAACTCTATAGTCTGCGCTCAACTCCGTGGATGAAATAATTATGGAGTTGAGAGCCTTGGCATCGGCTGAGCAAGAACGCCTCAATTTGAGGGTACATCATCAGCATAATTAACATGTCTGGCCTTGTTGACTAAACTCACTGCTCAAAACTGAAACGTCACTCACAAAAAAAACACACTTACTTTTTGAGATTGTCTGTGTACTTCCAGCCTTCTGTTCCAATTCCAGCCTTTGTGACTACGGATTAAATATAGGCTATATTCAACAACAAAGGATACAACGTAACGTTAAAAAGACGTAGGCTCTGGAAAAAGTAATTTTTCAATAACGAAACCTTACACAACTTCGTTTATGTCCGTGCAAAGTCCACACTGCAAATTGACCCAGTCAATCTGCTTCAAATTCAAGTTAAAATAAAATACTACAAAATATTCCAGAGTAGGCTACATTAACGTTACAATAAAGATTTTGAGAATAAAAACATAACTTGCATAAAAGGTAGGCTCCACGCGAGTCCCAACAACCATTCAACGCAAACGTTCCTCTTCCCATGGCGTTCCCTCAAACTTAGTCATGTGATTCCATTGTGGTAAAGTCATTATTCTATAGTTGTGGTAATGAGTAGGTCGAAGGCAGACTTAACTACCGTAGCAATACTAATAATAATACAATTATTTAATATACATGCATATATTAATAATACAATATTATTATTATTACTATTATACTGGTATGAATAGGCAGTGGTGTAAAGTACTTAAGTAAAACCACTTTAAAGTACGACTTAAATCGTTTTTGGGGGTATCTGTACTTTACTTTATTATTTATATTTTTGATTACTTTTACTTAAGTACATTCCTAAATAAAATAATGTACTTTTTACTCCATATATTTTCCCTGACACCCAAAAGTACTTGCTACATTTTGAATGCTTAGCAGGACAGAAAATGGTTAAATTCACACACTTATCAAGAGAACATTCTTGGTCCTCCCTACTGCCTCTGATCTGGCAGACTCACTAAACACACATGCTTTGTTTGTAAATGATGTCTGAGTGTTGGAGTGTGCCTCTGGCTATCCGTAAATTGAAAAAACAAGACAATGGTGGCGTCTGGTTTGCTTAATATAAGGAATGTTTTATTATTCATAATTTAACTTTTGATACTTAAGTATATTTAAAACCAAATACTTTTATACTTCTACTCAAGTAGAATTTTACTGGGTGACTTTTACTTGAGTCATTTTCTATTAAGGTATCGAAACTTTTACTCAAGTATGACAAGTCAGTACTTTTTCCTCCACTGCTATTTTATGAAAATACACTGAACAAAAATATAAACAACAATTTCAGAGATTTTACTGAGTTACACGTCATATAAGGAAATCAATTCAAATTTAAATGAATTCATTATCCCCTAATCTATGGATTTCACATGTGTAACAAGCTGAGAGTCGGGAAGCAAGTTCAGGGAGTGAGTGTTTTAATAAATAAATGTAACATAATACAAACCAAGAAACTCGAACGCACAGCCATGACACAGAAACAATAACACCTGGGGAAGGAACCAACGGGAGTGACATATATAGGGCAGGTAATCAAGGAGGTGATGGAGTCCAGGTGAGTCTGATGACGTGCAGATGCACATAACGATGGTGACAGGTGTGCGCCATAACGAGAAGCCTGGTGACCTAGAGGACGGAGAGGGAGCACACGTGACAACATAACTGGGATTACAGATATGCATCTGTTGGTCACATGCCTTTAAAAAAGGTAGAGGCATGGATCAGAAAACCTGTCAGTATCTGGTGTGACCACCATTTGCCTCATGCAGCGTGACACATCTCCTTCCTATAGAGTTGATCAGGCTGCTGATTATGACCTGTAGAATGTTGTCCTTCTCCTCTTCTATGTCTGTACGAAGTTGCTGGATATTGGCGGGAACTGGAACACGCTGTTGTACATGTTGATCCAGAGCATCCCAAACATGTTCAATGGGTGACATGTCAGCTGAGTACGCAGGCTATGGAAGAAATGGGATATTTTTAGCTTCCAGGAATTGTGTACAGATCCTTGCGACATGGGGTCATGCATCATCATGGTGAAACATGAGGTGATGGCGGTGGATGAATGGCACGACAATGGGCCTCAGGATCCCACCACGTTATCTCTGTGCATTCAAATTGCCATCGATAAAATGCAATTGTGTTCGTTGTCCGTAGCTTATGCCTGCCCATACCATAACCCCTCCGCCACCATGGGGCCCTCTGTTCACAATGTTGACATCAGCAAACCACTCACCCACACAATGCCATACACGCTGTCTGCCATCTGCCCGGTACAGTTGAAACCGGGCTTCATCCGTGAAGAGCACACTTCTTCAGCGGCCATCGAAGGTGAGCATTTTCCCACTGAAGTCGGTTATGACGCTGAACTGCAGTCAAGTCAAGACCCTGGTGAGGACGACGAGTACACAGATGAGCTTCCCTGAGCCGGTTTATGACAATTTGTTCAGAAATGCTTTGGTTGTGCAAACCCATAGTTTCATCAGCTGTCCGGGTGGCTGGTCTCAGAAGATCCCACAGGTGAAGAAGCTGGATGTGGATGTCCTGGGCTGGCATGGTTACACATGGTCTGCATTTATGAGACCGGGTGGATGTACTTCCACATTCTCTAGAACAATGTTGGAGGCGGCTTATGGTAGAGAAATTAACATTATATTATCTGGAGCAAAAGCTCTGGTGGACATTTCTGCAGTCAATATGCCAATTGCACGCTCTATCAAAGCTTGAGACATTGTTGTGCGACAAAACTGCACATTTTATTGTACCCAACACAAGACGCACCTGTGTAATGATCATGCTGTTTAATCAGCTTCTTGATATGCCACACCTGTCAGGTGGATGGATTATCTTGACAAGGCGAAATGCTCACTAACAGCATCTTCGTGACATATTAAAATTGGATAGACCTGGGAACAACGTAGACTCATCTCCATGTGATAGCCAAAGAAAAACATCTTTCATTTTAGCACAACATTTGAGAGAAATAAGCTTTTGGTGCGTATTGAACATTTCTGTGATCTTTTATTTCTGCTCATGAAATATTTGACCAGCACTTTACATTTATATTTTTGTTCAGTGTAGGAACATTCTTATTTCAAACACTGCAAAGCCTATCAAGAAATTGGATACTTCATTACCACCTCTCATTTCTTCACATAATAAATTAAATGACTTATAGGCAATAAGGGAGATAACTATACAAGTGGCATTGCTTACATTATGGGGCTAATGCACATGGTTAGACGCACAAGGGGAACATTGTCATTCATGGTAAAGGGAACATTGTTATTCATGGTAAAAGGTATGGCTATCTATTCTATCTATGTATCTATATCACACCGGCTTTAGGACCCAGGCGCACAACCGTTTCTAGACACTGGTTGATGTGATAGCTTATTCTCATCATTCAATATCTCATATCAACGAACAAAACGCCGCAGTTTCCAAAGACAAGAGAGAGGGAAACTTGTTGCGTACAGAGATCTAGTCAATGATACCGAGGACAATCACTTGGGTCGGTGTACAACCTTCTCAACAGCTGTCAGGAGCTTCGATCTGCGTGTCCATCTGCGTCCTCGGTGAATTCCTCCACGGGTGCGCCGCCAAGGCAGGAGACTCGCCGCTTGTTTCGCGGTTGTGAGGTACCACCGGAGACACCATGAGCCAGAGGTTTACCGTGACCGCCTTTTCCAAGAGCGACAGTGGCCGTAACGTGTCAGACATCCAGGGCGAGGTGAACCAACTGTTCGAGGGAGATGAACCCACTCCGAGCTCTTCAAACAAAGAGGTGTCTTTCAATACGGAGGTAGTAGTCGTGCAAGGTAGGATGCGCGCTTCTATTGTATAGTATCCTATGCTGACCATCATGTTAACGCCTGGATGGTTGCTGGGTGCCACCATAGTGTCTGTGAACAGATGTGTGTGACATGAATTTTAAATTGGCCAAATTTTCTATTTGCCAAACAGCCTAATAGGAATAATTGCTATCTAGCCACAGGTGCAGTGCGCAAAATGTCAATCGAAATGCCATTTTCTAGATGTTTTATGTTTTTTTGTTTTTAAGTTCATTTAAATGACGGACATGACAGACAGAACATATATATTTATTTATTTGTTATAATGAAGGGGCTTTATAACTAGCAAATAACCAATCCAATCACATCAATCATTTACACGGTATTATTATGGAACATTTTTTGTTGCACATTAGTGATTAGTTGGAATATTGTGCTTTTGTCTAGGAGCTATGGTGTCATTGCATGTTGAGTCACAGCAGCTAACCCTTGCAGCAAAACAAGCATCCACTACTGTCTGAGACTCCATGAGTGTGCATTAATCTTACTGAGACTGTCTGGATGCCGGACAGGTGTATGGCAATTCAATACATCCCATTACCATACAAACCCCTCCCCCTAAAGCTTGAAACGAATAAACCCTTAGTTTCTAAAGATCTGTTGATGGTATTACATTTAGCCAGATTGTTCCTTAATCATTCTAGCAGTTCACTCTTACTGCATGTAGGCAATATTCTATAGACTGAGAAGAAATGCAATACATCATGTTCAATTCATAATAAAAACATTCAGAACAGGTCAATAGTGGTCATACAGTGTTTATCATAGGGGCTGGTTCAGTGTAAACATTTAGCATACAGATGACAGTTCTGCTAATTCCATTTTCATTGCTCATTTATCACTTCCCGAGGGTGAATTCAATCAAATCCAATCAAATGTGTGTGTGTGTGTGTGTGTGTGTGTGTGTGTGTGTGTGTGTGTGTGTGTGTGTGTGTGTGTGTGTGTGTGTGTGTGTGTGTGTGTGTGTGTGTGTGGCATATATCTTTTCCCTGTAGTCAATTCATTTTAGAAAGGTTTTTGGTACTCTACGTGAGTGGTTCCCAAACTCTGGGGCGCGCCTGAGGGGTTGGCTGGGGGGTGGGGCAGTCCCCCCTCCCCCAATATTTGTGTCTATATATATATATATATATATATATATATATATATATATATATATGTATGTATGTTCTGCGGTCCATCTCATCCCAAACCCTCTCAATTGGGTTGAGGTCGGGTGATTGTGGCCTTCTGATGCAGCACCATCACTCTCCTTGTTGGTCCTTACACAGCCTGGAGGTGTGTTTTGGGTCATTGTCCTGTTGAAAAACAAATGATAGTCCCACTAAGCACAAACCCATGGGATGGCGTATCGCTGCAGAATGCTGGTTAGGTGTGCCTTGAATTGTAAGTAAATCACAGTGTTACCAGCAAAGCACCCCCACACCATCACACCTCCTCCTCCATGCTTCACGGTGGGAACCACACATGCGTAGATCATCCATTCACCAACTCTGTGTCTCCCAATAACACAGTGGTTGGAACCAAATACTCAAATTTGTGCTTATCAGACCAAACAACAGAGTTCCACCGGTCTAATGTCCATTGCTCGTGTTTCTTGGCCCAAGCAAGTCTCTTATTCTTATTGGTGTCCTTTAGTGGTGGTTTCTTTACAGCAATTTCATTCACGCATTCTCCTCTGAACAGTTGATGTTGAGATGTGTCTCTTACTTGAACTCTGTGAAGCATTTATTTGGGCTGCAATCTGAGGTGCAGTTAACTCTAATGAACTTATCCTCTGCAGCAGAGGTACCTCTGGGTTTTCCTGTCCTGTGGCGGTCCTCATGAGAGACAGTTTCATCATAGCACTTGGTGGTTTTTGCGACTGCACTTGAAGATACTTTCAAAGTTCTTGAAATGTTCCGTATTTACTGGCCTTCATGTCTTAAAGTAATGATGGACTGTCATTTATTTTTCCTTATTTGAGCTGTTTTTGCCATAATATAGAAGAATCTCAAATCTCAAATTTATTTTGATTTGATAAAAAAAAAAATTGTTTGCTACATGATGCCATATGTTATTTCATTGTTTTGATGTCTTCACTATTATTCTACGATGTAGAAAATAGTAAAAATAAAGAAAATCCTTGAATAACTGGTACTGTATATACAAAAGTATGTGGACACCCCTTCAAATGAGTGGATTTGGCTATTTCAGCCACACCCGTTGCTGACAGGTGTATAAAATCCTACACACAGCCATGCAATCTCCACAGACAATCATTGGCAGTAGAATGGCCTTACTGAAGAGTAACTTTCAACATGGAACCATACTAGGATGCCACCTTTCCAACAATTCAGTTCATCAAATTTCTGCCCTGCTTGAGTTGCCCTGGCAACTGTAGGTGCCGATATTGTGAAGTGGAAACGTCTAGGAGTAGCAACGGCTAAGCCGTGAAGTGGCAGGCCACAGAAGCTCACAGAACTGGACCGTCAAGTGCTGAAACATGTAGCGCGTAAAAATCATCTGTCCTTGGTTGCAATACTCACTACTGAGTTCCAAACTTCCTCTGGAAGCAACATCAGCACAAGAGCTGTTCCCCGGGAGCTTCCTGAAATGGGTTTCCATAGCCGAGCAGCCGCACACAAGCCTAGGATCACCATGCGCAATGCCAAGCATCGGCTGGTTTGGTATAAAGCTCGCCACCATTGGACTCACGCTTCACCATCTGGTAGTCCGACGGACAAATGGCAAAATGTATAGAATTGCAGGAAATAAGCTTTACAGACTAACAGATGTGTTACAAGTTGACTTCCCAAGCCATTGTAAAGTCTTAATACCATACTAATGATAGCTAATTATCTAGGTTTCAGGAGGACTGGTGAAGGACTAAAATGGGTGCAGCAGTTATTGTACCATTGTGCAAAATCCAATGGACCCAATTGAATTTTGAAAACAACTAAATGGGAGCATGATTCAATCAAACCAGTTCATGCAGTAGGCAGGTAGACCTATCTGTTTTATTTGTCTACTGACTGCATACAGGGGTTTCTTCTTAAAACTGGAATCATAAATCTGTGAGGAGAAAGTCTACCGAACACATGTAGAGAAGGGGTTCCCAAAGTCTTTCACTCAGCCCCCCCTTCCAGCATTGGGGAACATCTCGCGGCCACCCATGTCTATTTCTATGGGAACAAGCACTGTTCCTGACACAAACTGTTCACACCCCTCTGGTTGGTGGAGAGAAAAGTGTCCAGGTTTAAAGCTTAAGGGTGGCAGGTAGTCTAGCGATTAAGCGCATTGGGCCTTTAACCGAAAGGTCATTGGTTCAAATCCCTGAGCCAACTTAGTGAAAAACCTGTCGATGAGCAAGGTACTTAACCCTAGTCGCTCTGCATAAGAGTGTCTGCTAAATGACTGAAATGTACATGTAGTCCCAATGAATCAAACACATTAGCCTATTTTCTGACTCTCAAAGTCTCATATATTTTGTTTAATCTTCAAGTGCACATTTTAAAGCTGTGGCGTAATAACATTGGCAGCGTCAGAGGGGTTGGGTTAAATGCGGAAGACACATTTCAGTTGAAATGCATTCAGTTGTACAACTGACTAGGTATCCCCCCTTTCCATTTGAAATGTGATTAAATCCATCCCCTTGTTTTCCCATTACACCAACTAAAGCCTCCTGTCCTTTGCGTTGGCACCTGACCTGCTCCAAGCTGTCAGCCGCTTAAAGATATTGGAGGAGCGGGAACACTATGGTTATATATGGGACAGCTACTTCTGACAGGTTGCCACAGTTAACGTCTGGAGATGTGAGTAATGAAAGTCGTCCATTACCTATTCCACTATGTCACCGGTGCCACCAAGGGCCAATACTTATATCCCCTACTTTGTGAAATTAGTATGGAAAATGCCTTCTCAGCACTTCTCAGTGTTCACTTTGCAAAATAAATACTTTTGCGTGTATCAATCACTCTCTTGGCCAGAGCCTGCATTACAAGTAGCAACAAATCTTGCCATCTCCTCGTTTTCCCCTGGAAAGGACAAACTTCTTCACAGAGGGACGCCCTTAGTCGCCAGGAGACACAGCAGTTGCACAGCCTTGTGGAGGCTCTTGTCTCTGGATCAACGATAACAGTTTCCATGGCTACCGCACCTTTTTCATTCGAATAGTACATTACAAATGGCTTTGCAGTAAGTGAGGAAAAAACAAGTGCTATGTGCTGTATAGAAACAAGCTTTCTTTCATATTACATTGATCTGGTGATTATTTGAATGTCTTTCAATGTTTCAGTAAGAATATTACCTCCCAGAGTGAGCTCCAGGGGCTGTTCCACTCAGACTGCTCCAGGGGCCACTCCGACTGCTCCAGGGGCTGTTCCACTCAGACTGCTCCAGGGGCCACTCAGCCTGCTCCAGGGGCCACTCAGACTGCTCCAGGGGCCACTCAAACTGCTCCAGGGGCCACTCAGACTGCTCCAGGGGCCACTCAGACTGCTCCAGGGGCCACTCAGACTGCTCCAGGGTCCACTCAGACTGCTCCAGGGGCCACTCAGACTGCTCCAGGGGCCACTCAGACTGCTCCAGGGGCTGTTCCACTCAGACTGCTCCAGGGGCCACTCAGACTGCTCCAGGGGCCACTCAGACTGCTCCAGGGGCCACTCAGACTGCTCCAGGGGCTGTTCCACTCAGACTTCCTGGATGTCCAACCTCAGATCAATAGTATTACCTTGCTTAGGAATGAATAATTTACACTGTTGGATACAGGTAAAGAGAACCATGGTTTTTGTGTGAACAAAGACACCTCGTCGTTCCAGCTAAATTAATGGATGCGAATAACAGCAAATATGTTGAATGTAGAAAAGTACACATTTGTCTAGATGAGAAAATGGATAAATAACATTCGTCACGTGGAGGTGTCTCAATAGGTCTCAGCCTTTTGCGTCATTTAAATGGTTTGATTGCAAGTTTTAATTGGTTGACTGTATCTGTTGACTGAAACGTTAGTTTGAAGTTCCCTGTAAAACATTGCAGAGCGAACACAAGAATTTCACTATGAAGAAATTGTACACGGGAGAGAGTGGGTTTTAACTTTTTAAGCACAGCTGTGCTGCGGTCGTAGGTACGAGGCGAACCTCTTGTTGCTAATGTTGCTGTGTGTGTGTGTGGGTGGGTGGGTGTATGCATGCTAGTGTACAAATACATTTTTTCCACCATACAGTTGTGGATCCCAAATGGCCAGGTGTGTGATTCTGCGAAAGTCATTGACACAGTGTTAGCTCAGTGCTGTTATGACATCCAGGCACAGTGAAGACCTTCAGTTTTATGACTTAGTGGTGCTACGCATATATATATATATATATTCCCTCCCTGTGATCCTGTTTCTATCGATCCAAAGTGTGTGTGTGTGTGTGAGAAAGACAGCTCACACCATGTGATTTGATTCTCCGCAGGTGGAGCTCCATTGTCCTTGACCTTGCAGAGTTGCGGATCTTTCCATTGGATTAGGTAGGGGTGTGTATTGCCTTGCAGTCAACCTTACCTTGGACCACAAGGACATTTGTGAACTTGTGGAGCTGTTCATCTTGATGACGTTATTTTTGACATAGCCCTGGAACACAACAGAATCGACAGCGTATTCACTGTCCTGATACGCTCCATTCTACAACCCATAGAGAAATCCTAGTGCGGTATTCTGTTGCAATATACTATAGTCAATCACCTCTAGGATGACCTTGTTTGATTTGTAACATCCTCACCCGTGTGGTCTAATTTACCCAAAATGACGTTGAATCTTTGTTAATATCTTCGTATTACCAGTGCCTTTTGGAAAGTATTCAGACCCCTTTTACTTTGTACCACATTTTGTTACGTTACAGCCTTATTCTAAAATGTATTGAATAAAACATTTCCTCTGCAATCTACACACAACACCCCATAATGACAAAGCGAAAACAGTTTTAGATTTTTTATGTTTTGCAAATGTATGTACAGTGTGTGTGTATATATATTAAAATACCTTATTCAGATAAGGTATGCTATGAGACTCGAAATGGAGCTCAGGTGCATCCTGTTTCTATTGATCATCCTCGAGATGTTTCTACATCTTGACTGGAGTCTACCTGTGGTAAATTAAATTGATTGGACATGATTTGGAAAGGCACACACCTGTCTATATAAGGGCCCACAGTTGACAGTGCATGTCAGAGCAAAAACCAAGCTATGAGGTCGAATGAATTGTCCGTAGAGCTCAGAGACAGGATTGTGTCGAGGCACACATCTGGGTAAGGGTACCAAAACATTTCTGCAGCTTTGAAGGTCCCCAAGAACACAGTGGCCACCATCATTCTTAAATGGAATAAGTTTGGAACCACCAGAAGCCAATCCTCATTAAAAGCCACATGACAGCCCGGTTGGAGTCGGCCAAAAGGCACCTAAAGACTCTCAGACCATGAGAAACAAGATTCTCTGGTCTGATGAAACCAATATTGAACTCTTTGGCCTGAATGCCAAGTCTCACATCTGGAGGAAACCTGGCACCATCCCTAAGGTGAAACATGGTAGTGCAGCATGATGCTGTGGGGATGATTTTTCAGCGGCTGGGACTGGGAGACTAATCAGAATCGAGGGAAAGATGAACAGAGCAAAGTACAGAGAGATCCTTGATGAAAGCCTGTTTCAGAGCGCTCAGGACCTCAGACTGGGGCGAAGGTTCACCTTCCAACAAGTCAACGACCCTAAGCACACAGCCAAGACAAAACAGGAGTGGCTTTGGGACAAGTCTCTGAATGTCCTTGAGTGGCCCAGCCAGAGCACAGACTTGAACCCGAAAGAACCCAGCTGAAAATAGCTGTGCAGCAACGCTCCCCATCCAACCTGGCAGAGCTTATGAGGATCTGCAGAGAAGAATAGGAGCAAACATTTCTCAAAAACTGTTTTTGTTTTGTCATTATGGGGTATTTTGTGTGGAATGATGAGGGGGAAAAAACAATTGAATCAATTTTAGAATAAGGCTGTAACGTAACAAAAATGATGTGGGGAAATGTGAAGGGGTCTGAATACTTTCGAATGCACCGTATACAGAGGA